>NW_025999880.1:17145645-17163913 GCF_001458135.2 Marmota marmota marmota
GCCTCTTGGAAAATCCTTGCTGCGCTGTGACTGGCTTGCACACTCGGCAGCCGCCTCTCTGCTTCACGCACCCTCCGGTAACGAAAAGTATTTAGTAGTAGCCTTTTGCAATTTCTTTCTTGATAATCCTTCCTCCTCTGAACTTTTTTCTTCTTTCTGACTAGAGTTCTTGGGCTTTTATCAACACATGCCCTAACTATTCTTGGTTCCACTGGGGTGCCTCTTTCCCTTATCAATTTACTTCTCACCCCTTCCATATTTTCATCACAAAAACAATACAATACACTGAGACAAAACAAGACACAAACATACTGTATCAATCTTCTCCATTTTCTCGAAATGGTCATTTTTCCTCTCGCCCTATCTGCCTAGGGACGAGCAGATTTGCTCCCGTCCTATCTATGGATGGGCAGCATTTTTCGTCACTTACCCCCGAGTGTCCCGGGGCTCCCCGTAACGGGCCACCATCTGCCGCAGTCCGGCTGCAGCAAAATAACTGGGGGGGTGACGAATAACTTGTGTACATCGATACAGCAGGAGTAGGAGCCGTTTATTGCAGGACAGGAGCAGTATTTATACATTCCACACAGCTTATCTAATTAGCATAAACTAGATACATCAGTCAACCAATCAGGAATCTCTACACCTAATGGCTCGGTTTTGTTACTTCTCAAACCACTCCCTCTGACATTTTGCCAGGCACCATCCAGACTTGTTCATGAACTTTAACATTCCCCTGGCAAAATGCCAGGTGTTATTTTGACTTGTTTACAGACTCTAACACTAAGCCCCAGCCATGGGACCTCCCCACTTAGAGCTCTGTAGCAGCCTTGATCAGCAATGCTCTGATCAATGTGATGAAAAGTCTGGAGAACGTTCCAATGTTAGAACAACCTTGAGTTTATGAAAACAATTTAATGTGGTCATGATCACATGCATATGAGACACTGGATTTCACTCAGTTCTATTCTCAGCAGGATCTATTCTGATTGGCATTCTACAAATTTATTCTTCCGTTTTCACTGTGTTTCCTCCACCTTCTCTCATGAAGTGAGTTTCAAAGGAGCTGAGATTGCTACTCTCTTGACATAATTTGGCCTCAATGCAACTCCATGTCCCGCACTTCTGAAAGCTCTCTCCTGCCAGTAGATTGCACTATGTCAGTGCTCTGACAATGCCTGGGCAAAGAGATCTACAGTGTTGTTTTCATTTGGTGCACTAGGAAACTCCAAGCCTTCTTTTCTGAAGCACACACCATGGGGAGGAATTCTCAGGAGACTCTTGAATACAAACTGCTAGTTTCATATCACCTGAACAAAGTTCAATCCATTTATTAAAAATGATAATTGCCATTTCTAGACCAAGATTGTGTCATTCTGCAGAATACGAATGAGGAAGTGTTGTAAGCCCTCAACTCAAATGATTGAAAGAGTAATTTACTTGCAGATTAAGCGAGTATTGGCTCAACCCACTGAAGAGAAGCAGGGGAGGTTGTCACTGGGAAACATAATCAGGAAGCTGGTGATACCAGTTTGTCTCATGTGAACACAGACTTTTCACTGGGCTTATATCTCAGTTGTGAATTTGGAGGCTCAAAGTATTGAAGCAGATAACACTAATGAATCTGAAAATGTAACTGGACTTGTAAGGCATGTCATATCCTAAAGGACTCTAAATGTTATGTCAAGGGAAAGTTTGCACAAAGAAATTGGGGACATCACATTTTGAGGTGACCACTCAGATGCCACAGGACATGCCACCAAGGGAGAGGAGATCATTCTTGGAATGTGGAACTTCAAAGTGACATTAGCAGGAGCAGAGTCCATTCATTGAGGGCAAAGAGAAAGATTGGCTTAAAGATTAGTAGCATTTCCCTAGCTTGGTTGAGGATTTTGTGAAAATAAATATTTCTTTTTAAAGACAGTGGGGTGGTCCACCATGGATGTTTGGAGGCATGACCGTGACAGAAAGGAGAGATGGAAACATTGGCAGTGTCTAATTGAACATAGCACAGGGCAGGTACATTATTCTTTGATTTTGTAGTCCATTAGGCAAGACAAAGTGTTTTATCCCAATTGCATAAGATGTCAGTAAACAGAGGCATATCATCCTAACATTGCAATCATTGTAGTATTGGAATATTGTTTCTGGATATTCTACAAAGTACCGAATGCAGTAAGGGTTTTGACAAGGTTGGAGAGAAATTAGAAACCTGCAACAGGGGAGAGAATTTCTCATGATGCAGAAGCCATGGAAATTAGTGCAGAGTTTCTTGAAAGAATCAGCCATAGAAATACCATTCAATCTAGCAATCCTGCCTCCAGGTACTTAGGGGATGATAAATGGGATGATCAACTTGAAATGATATCAGCACTCTCATGTTCAAGGCAGTATTGCGAACAACTGTAAGGTGGGTGTCGAAGAAATCCTAACATCTTTTGGTGAAGGAATGGATAAAGAAAATATGGCAGAAACACACACTGGAATAATATTCAGGCTTAAAAAAGAAGGTAATCATTCCTCATGTACTAATGTGGATGAACTTTAGCTCTCTCTCCCTTCAATGAACTAGACCAAATATAGAAGGACAAACAACATGACTCTACCTATATGAGGTATGTAAAATAGGTCAACTTAGATAAGAAAAAAATGGAGTGGTGGATTCCAGAGGCTGGAGTCGGTGGAAGTAGGGAGATGCCTGTCAATAGGTATGCCATTTCAATTATGCAAGATGAGCAACTTCCAGGGATTTGTGGTACAGATTGTATATAGTGACAACTTATATTTCAGTTAAAAATCTATTAAGCATGTGATTCTCACATCAGGGGTTCTTAGTGTAGGAAAATAAAGACAGACATAATGGAATGAATATTTAGTATTTATTAAGAATTTCTGAAGGATGGTTGTACCCAGGGAGGAATCTAAAGGTGACAATGACAGGAGAACATAGAATACAGGAATCTGGAGAAGAATACCAAAGAAATGATAACTGTAAAGTAAAGGGACAGTGGCACACAGCTATGGAATTCTGAATATGTGTATTCCTGTGTTTCTTAGATGGAGAGGTAAAGTTCTTGTGTTTCTTAGATGGAGAGGTAAAGTTCTTGGTTTTATAATTTTAATCAAGATCACACTTCCCCATCAAGGATCGTGAAGCAGGGTCAAGATGCACAAGGCATAAGGAAGGAGAGAAAGAGATTAAAGAGTCTGCATTCTCTCAAGGTCATTCACAGGGTCTTATGTTGGAGCCAGTGAATAGAATTTCTGGTGCCAGTATGATAGTTTTCAGTGAAGGTTAAAAGAAACTTCCTGCAGGTTAGGAAGAGTTTATGCAGGCAAACTTTGGGAAGTTGATCATGGGCAGCAAGGCTGACAGAAGCTGCACATACAGCAGAAGGGCTGGCAGCAGGGTGTGCTGCAGCAGCGGGTCACATGAGATTTTTTGGAGCAGGTGGTCCTGCAGCAAGTGGTTTGAGAGCAAGTAGGAGGGCAGCAGGGCTGGCAGCAGGGAAAGATGCAGCAACTGGAGCAGCAGCAAGGCTCACAGCAGCTAGGTTTACAGCAGGGTGTGCTGCAGCAGCTGACCACACAGGTTGGTTTGCAGCAGGTGGTCTTGCAGCAGGTGGTTTCACAGCAAGTTGGGGGACAGCAAGGCTGGCAGGAGGTGGTCTTGCAGCAGGTGGTCCTGCAGCAGGTAGGCTTGCAGCAAGAGGAGCGGGCCATGGTTTGAGCTGTGGAGGGTGGGATCCTGTTCACAGGTGAGTGAGTTTGCACAATATGAGGACTACTTGAAAATCAGGCTCTTTTATCCCAGGAGCCTCCAAATTTTGAACCAATCAGCAGCCCATTTCCTTCTTGTTGTTATTGTTATTTTCCGTATTTGGCTTGTGTTTGTCTACAAAAATTTGCTATGCAAATGTGATGAGTATTGTAAACGTGTTTAATCTGTTTCTTAAGAGCATGTAACTCACAAGAACAGTTTCCAGATGAAAGGAAGGCAGTCACTTCATTAGCATCCTTGGTGCTTTGAGCATCATTTTGGTCATGTGGTGGCTCCTGCTGCCCTGGGGGGTCAGCGCTTGTTCTACAATATTTTTGCTTTGTCTATATTCAGAGTAGGAAGTGGCTGTGGGAGGAGCATGATGCTGCTGTATTCACAGTGAGGAACCACTCACGTGTTCATCCAGAGGATCCTGACTCAGGGCTGGTTGAGGCCTCTGGCTCTGTACCAGGTCTTCCACGTGTGTGTCTCCAGGCATTTTGGAAGAGGATGGTTGGCATGTGGTCTTCCATAGCAGAACAGGACCAGAAAGTGAGGGTAAAAGCACAAGCTGCACATGGGGATGAGACAGGTATGGATGGATGTGTGGGTGGCCATTGGTCCTGTTTTATCCAGTACTGAGGGCTCCCCAGGATGAGCCTGTGGGACTTTCTTCCACATGAGCTTTGCAGACCCAGGAAAACCAGGATGATCAGGTGAATCTGTTTCTCATCTGGGCACCAGTGGACTGTGTGATCCTAGGTCAGGACTTTCCTCTGTCTTTCCCTCTTTCCTTTTATCCATGTCTCTTGTCTCTTTCTCTCCCCTCTTTTCTCATTTCCTGTGCTGCTTTTTTTTTGCCTTCTAATCAGTTTCATGAGGGAATTAAGATTAGGTGATATGGTTCCTGATTTATCTATGAGGACTAATGCATTTGAAAATATATTTAGATCTCCCATTCTATTCCAGAGGAAACAATTTATGAGTTTCCAGGTTGGTAATGTATTCTAAAGTGAATGCATTCCCTGCCGCTATCACCTGGTTAGGAAATAGAAATAATCCCATTGCCTACAAACCACATCCTCTCACTCATCCCCAAAGGGTGCTAGTTAATCATTCTGTTGACTTGTAATCTCAGTCAATTTTTGCTTTTCTCCATTTTAGGATCATCAAAAGAATAGAGTAGGTAGGTCTCTATATTAGGAGTGTGACACTCATTATATGATTCTCTTCAGATTGTTCATTCTCAGTGTGTAATATTTACAATGAAGATGTTGACACAATTTGCTTGTTTGTTGTCCTCTAGATGAACATGTAGCTTGTCTGTAGCTTGGGACTACTCAAATTTGTGCTGTTATTAAGTGATTTTGCAGAGTCTGGGCTCACATGTATAAACATTTCTGGTGGATACACAACTAAGTATAGGATTGTTTATAGAATTCCCAGGGGGGAAGATTTATTCCCCTCTTTGTGGAGGCCTTCTCCACATTTCACTGGATTTCTCCTTAGATATATTATTATGTACACACGTTGCATGTTCCAATTCAAAGCTTAAATTTTCACTGCATCATTAGTATTGACAATGTTCCAATTTCTTATGTGTTCCTTATATTCGAACACTCTGATGATTTCTAGTACCACATTGTAGATTTTTTAGGGGAGGAGCAAATGGTCAGGCAGTCATGTCATGAACGAGAACATTCGTTTGGCTCACTTTAGCATAGTCTTTCTATTTTTCATTTTTCTTGCCTTGGCCCAGCGGTAGATCCTCTAGTACAATTGTGTAGCAGATGGGTTCTTTTGTACAATCTCAGCATAGAAAGGAGAGCTCTCAACATTTCCCCATTACATGTGGTCCTCCTTGTCCTTTAAAGTTCTGGTAGAACTCAGTTGAGAATTGATCTGTTCCTGGACTATTCTTTGTTGAAAGGCTTTGAATTGCTGCTTTAATCTTAATGCTCAATATTGGCCTTGTTAGGTTTTCTATAGCCTTAGTTAAATTTGGGTAGATCATATGTGCCTAAACATGTTAACATCTTACATATTTTCCAGCTTATTGAAGTATTATTTTCAAAATAGGTCCTAATGAACATCTGTATTACAGAAATATCTGTGGTAATATCTCCTTTTATCTCTCATTTTATTGATTTAGGTCTTCTCTTTCTTTTGGTGAGTTTGGTTGATTGTATGAATTTTATTTGCGTTTTAAAAGAATTAATTCTTTGGTGCAGTGATCTTTGTAATTTTTTTAAATTATCAATTTTATTTCTCACCTTTATTATTTGCTGTCTTTTATAGTTTTTAGAATTTGTTTATTTGTGCTTTTCTAGTGGCTTGAGATGTAACATTAGATTCTGGGATCTCTCTCTCTTTTTTTTTAAATGTAAGCACTCAATGCTATAAACTTTCCCCTTAGAACTGCCTTCATACTATCCCAGAAATTTTGAAATGTTTTAATACTGTTCTCATTTGTTCCTAAGAACTGTTTGATTTCTCTCTGAATTTATTCTTTGACATATAACTGTTTCAAAAGTTCATCAGTTAATCACCATGTGTTAAAATGGTTTATGTTTTATACTTTGCTATTGATTTCTAATTTCACTTCAGTATGACCTGACAGTATGGAAGAAATTATCTCAATTTACTTTTTGTCCTAAAATATGCTCAATTTTAGAAGTGATTCCATGTGTGGGTAAGAAGAAAGTCAATGTGGTTGCTGATGGATGAAATATTCTAGAGTTGTTCATTAGGTCCATTTGATTAACAGTATGCCTAAATTCTGAAGATTCTTTCCTTGGTTTATTCTGTATGAACTGTCTATTGGTGAGAGAATTGTGTTGAAATCATCCACTATTATTGTATTGGGGTCTATTTGAGTAGGGGTGCACTGATATTTGGGTCATAAATATTTACAAATCTTATATCTTGTTGGATGATTCTCTTAACCAATAAGAAGTGCCCTTCTTTTTCTCTTCAGATTAATTTCAGTTTGAAATCTACTTTGCCAGATATGAGCATAGCTACTTCTGCTTGCTTTCATTCTCCATTTGCTTGGTATATCTTTTTCATATTTTCACCTTCAGCTTATGGATGTCTATGACTGTAAGGTGAGTGTCTTGTAAGAAAAAAATAGTTGGGTCTTGGGTTTTAATCTTCTCTACCAATCTATGTCTTCTGATTGGAGAGCTGAGACTACTTACATTCAATGTTATAATAGAGAGATTAGTTTTATTTACTGCCATATTAATTTATTATGAATTTGCTTCAATCTTGATTCTCCTTTACTGAATATTCTCCTAGTGAGATTCATCCATTTCCTGGCTCTGATATTTTATTTCATTGCTGCTTATAATGCATCATTATGTGTGTTCTGTAGTGCTGGTTTACTGTTATAAATTCTATTAGTTTCTTATTATCATGGAAGGTTTTTATTTCATCTTTAATGCTGAAGAATAGCTTTTTCTGAATGTAGCAATCTTATTTAGCAACCATTATCTTCAGAACCTGGTAAATATTAATCTAAGCCCTCTCAACTTTTGGAGCCTGGGCTGTGAGCTTAGAAGAAGCTTATCTCAGAGTATAAACTGCTCTTTTTCTATTACTGCTTTTAAAATTCTATCCTTATTCTGTATATTCATTTTTAAGTATAATGTTCCTTGATGAGGATATGTTTTGATCTTGTCTATTGGGGTTATAATGTCTCTTCTATTTGGATTTTCACCTTATTCCTAAGGTTTGGGAAATTATCTGATAGCTCCATGCTGAAAAGAGTTTGCATTCCTTTACTTTGTATCTTAATGTCTTATTTTATGCCAAGGATTCTTAGTTTTGTTCCCTTAATGTTGTCCCAGATTTCTTGTATGTTCTTGGTCATGGTCTCTAACTATTTTTCTTCATTGTTGACTTTGTTTTCAGGATTATACTCTTTGCCTGTGAGACCTGAAAATTTGTCCTCTATGTGGTCCAATGTACTGACGATCCTTTCTACTGAAAACAGAACAAAACAAAACATTTTTGGTAGTAGAGATTGAGCCCAGGGGTGCTTAATCAGTGAGCAACATTAGCAGCCCTTTTAATTTTAATTTTTAAATTTTAAGACAGGGTTTTGCTAAGCTGCTTAGAGCCTTGCTTATTTGCAGAATCTAGCTTTTAATTTGTGATTCTCCTGCCTCAGCCTCCCAAATTCTAGGATGACAGGTGTGTGCCACCATGTCAGGCTGTATTTTCAATTTGATTTATTGAGTTTTTCACTTTCAGTGTTTCTATATGTTTATTTTTCTTTCATTATCTCTGTCTCTTTATTGAAATGATCTGCCACTTCCTATTTTTCCTCTTAGTTCATTCCTTAGATGTACTTTTAGTTCATTAAACATTGTAACTATCATCTTTTTCTGATCTTCCTCTACTGAGGTGTCAATGGGGTCAATTTTTCTCATGTTCTGAGCTATTTGAAGTAACATGCTCTCCTGTATTGTTAGTATTTCTACCCACCTGCTTGTATTACTTACTATTGCTTCTACATTTATATAAAGGGCTTTGGGTGAACTGCTTTCCCTTTACTTTATTATGTGCCCTGGGTTAGGTGAGAATCTTGTCAATATTGTCACTCAGTTTGACCGTGGTAATATGTTCAGGCTTTAGCACCACATTGAGAGGAGGTATCAATCCCATGATTATAAGTCCTTTGCAACCAGGCCATATACTAATAAACCTTAAAAAATTTATTGAGCATGTTCTTCTGCAGTCCACTGATCTGATTGGAAATGGAAGTGAACTTTTTTTTTTTTCATAAGTTGAGAAATTAGGTAATAAGAAAAGTAAAATTGCTTTTAAACTATTTTTGGCTTTCTGGTCAGGTATTCTCTCGGTGCTTTGATTCTGGATTGTGAAAAAGTCAAGACATATTGCCTATTTCCACTCCCCCCATCTTCTGAGAGCCTATTTATTTATTTACGCATTTGTTTGTTTTGTGAGTTTTTTTTTAAATAAAGTTGGTTCTTTCTAAGTTTCAGACACTGTACAGTTTGTTTTTTTCTCAAGTCTGACCCAAAGTGATCCAACTTGTTAGGAGAGTCCGTATGCAGATTTTCACTCCCTTCTTGCCCTACTGGTTCTGATGCATCCCTCCTTTTGGTAGCCTCAGACCATGTGGAGAGGAGAGTAGGATGTGTCAGCCTTTCTCCAGCCCTTTTAAGGTTTGAAAGGAGTGACTCAGGGGTCACCAGATTTGGTGTGAATTTAATTGGTCTCAGTTTCCCAACCACCCCATTATTGGCCAGGCTCCTTTTCCCACAGCTCTGATTGCCCGTTTGAAGGGAAAGAGTCCTTGACTCTTCTCTGCTTAGTAGACTGTTTTTCAGGCTGTGTTGCTGTTTTGATTCACTCTTAAGGAGCTGCTATGATGATATAGATTCCACTGATCCACCTTATTCCATTCCCCAAAGGGATAAACTAAACAGATGAAAAGGATCTTAAAAATACAGTTCATTAAGAGTTTAGAAATTAGAGTATGAAGTCAAAAGGAAGAGAGAATATCCAAAGGGGAGAAAGTTAAAGAGAGGTAGCATGTGGGGCCATAAAGAGGGAGGAGAAGGAGGAGGAGAAGATGAAGAAGGAGGAGGAGAAACATTTACAAGGATGTGGAGAAATTCAAACCCTGCTATACTGGAGGGGATATTTAATGATGCAGGAGCCATAGAAATTGTTATATAGCTTTCTCACACAGACACAGAGGTTCTGTATGATCCAGCAACCATACCCCTGGGTATTTAGGGGAAAGAATGAGATCAGAAGCTTCTAGATACATTAGCATTATCATGTTCAAGGGAGCACTCGGAACAAAAACCTAGCTTGGAAACAACCCAAATATCTATTGATGGAAGAATGGGTCAAAAGAATATGGAAAAATCCTACACTAGAATGCTCTTCAGGCTTAAAAAAGAGGGAAATTGTCCCCTATGTGCATGGGCCATAGGCTTCTCTCCCAATGAATTAATGAAGGACAAATTCTACAGGGGTTCCACCTATATATGCAGTACGTAAAATAAATCAACTCAGATAAGAAAAGAACAGAGTGGTGGTTTTCAGGGAGATCAAAGTGGGACTTGCATATAAATAGATATGCCATATCCATTATGGAAGATGAATAACTTCTAGGGATCTTTGGTATAGAGTAAGATAAAATGACAATGTATTTGCACTTAAAAATCTATTTAGCCCTCGATTTTCACCTCAGGGTCTCATAGCACAGGCAAATAAAAAGAGATAATATGTTGAAGGGTATCTAGATTGGTTCCATAGTTTAGCTATTGTGAATTGAGCTGCTATAACCATTATGTGGCTGTGTCACTGTAATATGCTGATTTTAAGTCCTTTGGGTAGAAACTGAGGAGTGGGTTAGCTGGGAAAAGTGGTGTTCTATTCCACGTTTTCCAAGTGAATAAAAAATGTATATATACACAATGGAATATTACCTATTAAAGAAGAATGAAATTGTGGCATTTGAAGGCAAATACATAGAGCTGGAGAATATCATGCTAGTAAAATAAGCCAATACCCAAACACCAAAGGTCAAATGTTTGCTCTGATATGTGGATGCTAATTCACAATAAGGGGGAAGCTAGAGAAGAATGGATTAGGTAGAGGGGAGTGAAGGGAGGGGAGGGGGATGGGATAGGAAGGATGGTAGAATGAATCAAACATTATTATCCTATATACATATATGATTACACAACGATGTGATTCTACACCATGTGCAGTCAGAAGAATGAGAAGCTATACTCCATCTATGTATGAGTCAAAATGCATTCTACTGTCATGTATAACTAATTATAACAAATAAAAAAGATAGACAATATGGAATGAATAAAGGTCCAGTTTTTATTAAGAATCTATGAAATTTTTGGCAGTACTTAGGCAGGCAACTGAAGGTGACTATGATAGAAGAAAGTAGCATACAGAAATATGGAAGAAAATGCAAAAGAAATCATGACTATAAAGATGAAGGAACTGTTTTATACAGCTATGTAATTCTTCTAAAGAAGTGTCCTATTTTCTTTACATAGTGAGATAAAGATTTTGGCTCCAGAATTCCAACCAAGATCATAAGTCCCCAACAAGGACCTATGAAGATGGTCCAAGTTCACAAGGTGTAAGGAACAAGATGAGAGTGGGGGTGATCTGCATTCTATGAAGGTGATTCACAAGGTCTTACATGAGGGATGATGAACATAATTTCTTATGACACTGTGATTGTTTTAAGCCAAGGTAGGAGGAGAATTGGTGCAAGTAAGGCAACAGGTTGAGAGGAGTTTGTAGACACTGGTGTTTAGGGAGTTGATCACGGGCAGCAAGGACGGCAGCAGCTGCACACACAGCAGCAGGGCTGGCAGCAGGGTTTGCTGCAGCAGCGGATCACATGAGATTTTTTGGAGCAGGTGGTCTTGCAGCAGGTGGTTCTAGAGCAAGAAGGAGGGCAGCAGGGCTGGCAGCAGGGGATGATGCAGCAGCTGGGGCAGCAGCAAGGCTCACAGCAGGGTGTGCTGCAGCAGCTGACCACACAGGTTGGTTTGCAGCGGGTGGTCTTGCAGCAGGTGGTTTCACAGCAAGTTGGGGGACAGCAGGGCTGGCAGCAGGGAATGATGCAATAATTGGGGCAGCAGCAAGGCTCACAGCAGCTGGGCTTACAGCAGGGTGTGCTGCTGCAGCTGACCACACAGGCTGGTTTGCAGCAAGTGGTTTTGCAGGAGGTGGTTTCACAGGAAGTTGGAGGAGGGCATGGCTTGCAGCAGCTGGACCCACTGCTGGTTTTACCACTGCAGCTAGAACCACAACAGCTGGGTGGACAGCAGGATGTGCTGCAGCAGGTGTTCTCACAGGCTGGTTTCCAGCAGGTGGTCTTGCAACAGGTGGTCCTGCAGCAGGTAGGCTTGCAGCAAGAGGAGCAGCAGGAGCGGGCCATGGTGTGAGCTGTGGAGGGTGGGATCCTGTTCACAGGTGAGTGAGTTTGCACAATATGAGGACTCCTTGCAGTTGGGCTCTTTTATCCTGGGGACCTCCAGCGTTTGGACCAATCAGCAGCTCTTGACCTTGTTGTTTTTTATGTTATTTTCCATACTTAGTCTGCGTTTTTCAGGAAGAATTTGCTATGCAAATGTGATGAGTATTGTGTATGTGTTTAATCTGTTTCTTAAGAGCGTGTAACTCACAAGAACTGTTTCCAGATGAAAGGAAGACAAGTCACTTCATTAGCATCCTTGGTGCTCTGAGCATCATTTTGGTCATGTGGTGGCTCCTACTGCCCTGGGAGGGTCAGCACTTGTTCTAGAATATTTTTGCTTTGTCTATATTCAGAGTAGGAAGTGGCTGTGGGAGGAGCATGATGCTGCTGTATTCACAGTGAGGAACCACTCACGTGTTCATCCAGAGGATCCTGACTCAGGGCTGGTTGAGGCCTCTGGCTCTGTACCAGGTCTTCCACGTGTGTGTCTCCAGGCATTTTGGAAGAGGATGGTTGGCATGTGGTCTTCCATAGCAGAACAGGACCAGAAAGTGAGGGTAAAAGCACAAGCTGCACATGGGGATGAGACAGGTATGGATGGATGTGTGGGTGGCCATTGGTCCTGTTTTATCCAGTACTGAGGACTCCCCAGGATGAGCCTGTGGGACTTTCTGCCATGGAAGCCCTGCAGACCCAGCCAAACCAGGATGAGCAGGTGACTCTATTCCCAACCTAGGTACCAGCACAGACAATGTCTTGGGTCATGATCTTTCTCTCTTTTTTTTACATCTTTCCTTCTGTCTCAGGTTCTGCTTCTTTTTTTTCTCTCCTTTCTCACTTGGTTCCTTGCTTTCTTTCCTTCTTCTATTTCAGGGGGGAAGTTAGATTATGTGAGATGTACCTGATTTGTCTGCAAGAAATAACATATTGAGAATGTTTTTAGGTCTATCATTCCATCCACAATGGGGCAAGGTATTATTTTCCCACTCGATGAACTATTCTAATGTGAATTCTTCCTTCTACTGCTGTCGGGTGGGAAATAGAAATGAATTCCGTTCTCTATGAATCCTACCCTCACATGCATCTCCTACGGGAGCTGATTACTTGGTTGACTTGTAACCCTGTAGGTTAATTTGGGCTCTTTTCAGTCTTTGGTTCAAAAGAACAGTAATGTTTGATGCCTTTGGGTTATGAGTGTGAGACTCATCAGCACAGTCATGTGTAGCACACTCATTCTAAGTGTTATACAATTTCCACTGAATGAAATAAACACCATGTACTTGATTGTTCTCCAGATGGTCATGCAGCTTGTTTGCAGACTGCAGTTTACTCAAACTCATGCTGCTATGTTTTTGCACTGAGCCTGTGGCCGTAAACTTTTATGGTGGATACACAAACAGGTCTAGGGTTATTCATACAATTCCCACATGGAAAGATTTCTTCTGTTATTAGTACAGTCTCATCCATTTTTCTCTACATTTTTTCCCTTAGATATTTTATTATGTACACATGCTGTATGTTAAAATTTAAAGCTTAAATTTTTACTGCTTAGGGAATATGGAAAGTGATTCATATTTTGTATGTTTTTAAAATATCTGTATTTCTTGGTTATTTCTAATAGTGTATGTTAGATTTTGGGGGGAGATGGACAAATTTTCGTGTCATGAACAATGATACTTCTTTTCTTCATTTCAGCATAGTCTTTCTATTGTGTATTTTCCTTGCCTTGGTGGGCTCTCTGATCTGCTGGTAGTATACTGGCATCAGATGGGTATTTTTTGTAGAATCTCAGTATAGGAGGGAGAACTCTTTGCATTTCCCCATTATATGTAGTCCTCCTTGTCCTTTCTATAGATTCTTTTCATAAGAGCATGACATTCATATGTGTCTGAATAAATTCTTTGGACAGAATCCAGTTTACAGAAATCAAGTGACCTTTTCTAATGACATTAAAAACCACCAATTCTAAAATTAAGAATCAATAAATGGGATGGATTCAAACTAAAATGTTCTTTTCAGCAAAGGAAACAATCAATAACATGAAGAGACAGCCTACAGAATGGGAGAAATTCTTTACTACGCACATCTCAGATAGAGCACCAACCTCCAGGATATATAAAGAATTCAGAAAACTTAACATCAAAAACCTCCCAAATAACCCAATCAATAAATGGGCCAAGGAACTGAATAGACACTTCACAAAAGAAGAAATATAATTGATTAACAAACATGAAAAAATGTTCACCATCTCTAGCAATTAGAGAAATGCAAATCAAAACCTCTCTAAGATTTCATCTCACTCCAGTCAGAATGGCAATTATCAAGATTACAAGCAATAATAAGTGTTGGCAAGGATGTGGGGCAAAAGGTACACTCATACATTGCTGGAGGGACTGCAAATTGGTTCAACCACTCGGGGAACCAGTATGGAGATTCCTCAGCAATCTTGGAATGGAACCACCATTTGACCCAGCTATCTCACTGCTCAGTTTATACTCAAAGGAATTAAAATTGGCATACTACAGTGACACAGTCACATCAATGTATAGCAGCTCAATTCACAATAGCTAGACTATGGAGCCAACTTAGATACCCTTAAACAGATGACTGGATAAAGAAAATGTGGTACATACACATAATGGAATATGACGCAGACTTAAATAAGAAATAAATTAGGCCTTTCTCTAAACTTAAGTGCAGAAAGACAAACCCTGAGGGTCCTACCCATATGCAGTATATAAAATAGGTTAACTCAGGAAAGAATGAAGTGGTGAATTGCAGAGGCTGGGGTAGAAGGAAGTAGGGGCTTGCATTTCAATTTGTATGTCATTTCAATTATGGAAGATGAACAACTTCTAGGATCTGTGGTATAGAGTGGGATATGGTGACAATGTATTTTGCATTTAAAAATCTATTAAGCATCTATTTCACCTCAGGGTTTCTTAGCACAGGCAAATAAAGAGAGACAACATGGAATCAATAAAGGTCCAGGTTTTATGTAAATGGATGGAACTAGAGAATATCATGCTAAGTGAAATATGCCAATCCTCAAAACCCAAAGGCTGAATGTTTTCTCTGATAAGCAGATACTGATCCATAGCGGTGTGTTGGGGGGGCAGGTAGGGAAGAATGAAGGAACTTTGGATTGTGCAATAAGCTGTCCTAAAATAGGTTGAGAGCTGTCCTAAATCTTAATATCTCAAATAATTAACAAATAATAAAACACAAACACTCAGAAATATATTTACAAAAAAGAAGCCCCTGATAGATCTAGTCCACATGGGTTCTTGAACTAGACAAAGACAAAATGGCTCCCATGGTTTATTTAAGGGGGTACATCAAAGGCAGGGGTAAGGTTTAAGAGTGGAGCCTTGCTTTATGATATCTTGCAGTCTACAGGTTGATTGACATCTTGGCAGGTTACACCCATCTCAGGTGCTATGTGGGATCTGAGGCAGAGCTTGAGGGGAAGTTCACCTGCACCAAGCAGTCAATCCTTGTGGGGAGTGTCCCAGGGAGTCCCCGGTGCCAGACTTATCCCCTCAGGAGACTACTTATGCACAACATAGTCCACACACAGCCCACAGATGGCTCGTGACATTAATCCACCATGAAGTTTGGATGTTGGCAGTGCCCATCTGGATATGAGACAGGGGAGGGACATTTTCCTAAATATTCCAGCTCCTTAGGCAAGACCAAGCATTTTGTCCTGATTGGATGAGATGTCAGTAAACAATGGCATATCATTCTATCATCACCATCATTGCAGTATTGGATTATTGTGTCTGGCTATTCTAGAAAGTACCGAGTAAATGAAGGGTTTGTCAAGGATGGAGAGAAATTGGAACACTGCTTCCCTGGAGGGAATGTCAAGGGTTACATGAGCCATGGAAATCAGTAATGGAGTTTCTCCACAAAATCAGACATGGAAATACCCTATGATCCAGTACTGTGGGGTGTTTAGAGGAAATAATGGGATCAGAAACACGAAGAGCTATCAGCATTTTGGTGTTCAAGGCAGGACTATGAACAACAGTCCAGCTGTGGAAGCAAAATAAATATCCATTGATAAAGGAATGGATCTAGTGAATGTGGTGACAATCTACAATGGAATACTGTCCAAGATTAAAAGGGAAGGAAATACTCCCCTGTGTGCTTACATGGGAGAAATTTAGGCCTCTCTCTAACCCTAAGTGCAGAAAGACAAACACTGTGGGTTCTACCCATATGCAGTAGATAAAATAGGTCAACTCAGGTAGGAAAGAATAAAGTGGTGGATTCCAGAGGCTGGGGTAGAAGGAAGAAGGGACTTGCATTTCAGTTTGTATGTCATTTCAATTATGGAAGATGAACCACTTCTAGGATCTGTGGTATAGAGTGGGATATGGTAACAATGTATTTTGCATTTAAAAATCTATTAAGCATCTATTTCACTTCAGAGTTTCTTAGCACAGGCAAATAAAGAGAAACAACATGGAATGAATAAAGGTCCAGTTTTTATTAAGAATTTACAGAATTTGGCTGTACCTAGGGAGGCAACTGAAGGTGACTATGACAGGAGAAACCAGTATATAGAAGTATGGAAGACAATGCAAAAGAAATCATGACTCCAAAGATAAAGAAGCATTTGCATACACCTGTGAAACTCTGAAGCCCGTTCCTGTGTGCTTTAGATGGAGAGGTAAAGATATTGGCTTCATAATTTCAGCCAAGATCACACCTCGCCAACAAGGACCTATGCAGCAGGCATAAGGTGCACAAGGACGAAGGAAGAAGAAGACAGGTGTGGAGTGGTCTGCACTCCCTGGAGGTGATTCACAAATTTTTACATGGGTGACATCTTGATGATCTTCAGCCCAGGTAGGAAGAGAATTGGTGTAGGTAAGGCAAATAGGTTGAGAGGAGTTTGTGCAGATAGATGCTGGTCTTTAGGGAGTTGATCATGAGCAGCAAGGTTTGCAGCAGCTGCACACACAGAAGCAGGGCTGGCAGCAGGGTGTGCTGCAGCAGCGGGTCACATGGGTTTTTTTAGAGCAGGTGGTTTGAGAGCAAGTAGGAGGGCAGCAGGGCTGGCAGCAGCCTGGCTGGCAGCAGGTGAACACATAGCAGCAGGGCTGGCAGCAGGGAATGATGCAGCAGCAAGGCTCACAGCAGCTGGGCTCACAGCAGGGTGTGCTGCAGCAGCTGACCACACAGGCTGGCTTACAGCAGGTGGTTTCACAGCAAGTTGGGGGACAGCTTGGCTGGCAGCAGCTGGACCCACTGCTGGTTTTCCCACAAGAGCTGGACCCACAGCTTCTAGGTGGACGGCAGGATGTGCTGCCACAGCTGGTCCCACAGGCTGGTTTCCAGCTGATGGTCTTGCAGCAGGTAGGCTTGCAGCAAGAGGAGCAGCAGGAGCGGGCCATGGTGTGAGCTGTGGAAGGTGGGATCCTGTTCACAGGTGAATGAGTTTGTGCAATATGAGGACTCCTTGCAGTTGGGCTCTTTTATCCTTGGGGCTTCCAACGTTTGCACCAATCAGCAGTCCTTTGCCTTCTTGTGGTTCATGTTATTTTCCATATTCAGTTTGTGTTTGCCTAGGAAGCATTTGTTATGCAAATGTGATGAGTGTGGTGAATGTAAGTGTTTAATCTGTTTCTTAAGAGGGCATAACTCACAGGAACTCTTTCCAGATGAAAGAAAGACAGTCACCTCATTAGTATCCTTGCTGCTCTGATCATCATTCTGATCATGTGGTGGCTACTGATGCCCTGGGAGGGTCAGGGCAGTTGGTCCTCTGGAGCTTTGTTCCTGTGTCTGTATTCAGATTAGGAAACATCTGTCGGAGGAGCATGATGCTGTTGTGTTCACAGGGAAGAAAAGCCCATGTTTACCCAGAGGATCCTGAGTCAGGAGTAGTAAACACATCTGTCTGTGTACCAAGGCTTCTACCTGGGTGTTTCAGGTTTACTCAAGGCACATTGTAAGAGGATGTTTGCCATGTGGTCTTCCACAGCAGAGCAGAACCAGAGAGTGAGGGTAGAAGCAGAAGCAGTACTTGGAAACGAGCCAGATATGGATGGATCTCTGGGTGGCCATATGTCCTGTTTTATCAAGTCCTGAGGGCTCATCATGATGAGCCTGTGGGACTTTCTGCCACAGGAGTCTTGCAGACTCAGGCAAACCAAGATGAGCAGATGACTCTAGTCCTAACCTGGGTAACCAGCACAATGATCTTGGTCAGGGATCTTTCTCTGTCTTTTTTTTTTTTTAAATTTTTTTATTGTGGGTTGTTCAAAACATTACAAATTTCTTGACGTATCATATTTGACACTTTGATTCAAGTGGGTTATGAACTCCCACCTTCACCCCATACACAGATTGCAGAATCACATCAGTTACACATCCATTGATTTACATATTGCCATACTAGTGTCTGTTGTGCTCCGCTGCCTTTCCCATCCTCCACCCTCCCCCCTCCCCACCTCTCCCCTCCCCTAAATCTGTGCTGTTTTAAACCACTGAGT
>NW_025999880.1:17166221-17197728 GCF_001458135.2 Marmota marmota marmota
CCCTACCAGGAGACCAACTGTTTCTGTCGCCGCTGGTATTGATGAGGTTCTCTCCTCCGCTGCTTTCTGATGACATCAGATCTCTGCCATGTTGGTGTCCTATGCGAATGGCAGCATTTTGTTCCCCTGTTCTATGGCTGAATGAGCTGCGGTCAGTCGAAAACAGGGATGGTGACGTCAGCTTTCCAACATGGTGGCCGCTGGCCTCCTCTGTGGTCTGACCGGTGTGGAGAACCAAGATGGACCGCTTCCTTCCCCCGTCTCGAACCCAGAATTCAGCCCTGAGTATGGTGCTTGCACGGCTGGCAGAAACTGCAGCGCTGTATCCCTGCATCGCTATCTCCTCGTTTCCCCTCTGTCTTTCTTCCCTTCTGTCTCCATTTTGTTTTCTGTCTCCCCTCTTTTCTTTCTGTCCATTTCTTTCTTATCTTCTTTCCCCATTATCTTTGATCCTCCTCATCCTTTCTATAGGTTCTCTTCATGAGAGTAATGAAATTTGCATGAGTTTGAATACACCCTCTATAGTTATCCAGATGCACATCGTTCTAGTGACCTGCTTCTAATGACATTAACAATCCTTATCACCAACTAACCGGGCTGGCGACCTATGCTGGGTTCCCAAAATCTGGCTACCACAATAACTAAGAAAACAGTTAAAGAAGCACGCAACACACAAATATACCTTTTGCTTTCAGGGATCAGGGATGGCTCTCCACCTTAAAGGTACGTTGGAAAGAGAGAGTGAGCCACTGGAAAATCCTCTATTTATTGGGGGAAAAAGACATTCTAGAAAGTTCAACCCAAATGAGGCAAGGGATTGGGTTTCAGGGGGGTGTAGCCCAGTCTCATTGGGTGATGCCCACTCCCAGAGCATCATTCCTCTGCCTAGCAGAGGTGGGATCTACCTGCTCTCTGCTGTGAGCCAAAGCCAGTCCCACACACCTCTGTTGCTCAAGGTGAAGGGTCCGTGTTCATTCCTGTGTGGCATCTCCCAATAAATCCCTTAAATGACTTGTCTGACATCATGGGCTTAACTGCTGGTGAACAGTAACTTTCTATTCGGAAAGCTTGTGTTTCAGGGATTGGCACCCTGCCTGGTGGGTAAGTTGGAACTGTATCAGCAGCAGTGTGGAGAATCTTTCATCCCTCATTTATTAAGGTGTTGGGTATTGAAAATTTGATGATATTCACAGAATGCTTTTTCTTTATCAGGTGAAGCAATATTATGATTATTCTCTCTTTTCCAGTTATGTGACATTACATTTTTGGAAATGCAAGGGTGCTACACCCTCCCTTGCATTTTCAAAATGGTCCAAAGTTGTCATGGCCAGACCCACATGGGACTGGTCTTGACTCAATTCTACCCTTATCAGAATATATTCTGCTTTGCATTTTAAACCTTTATCCTTCTGTTCTCAGTGTATTTCCTTCACCTTCTCTAATCAAGTCAGCTCCAAAAAAGCTGAGATTTTCCATCCTCTTGTGACCCAGTTTCTCTTGACATGGCTCCATGTCCTGGACTTTCAAAAGCACTCTCCTGCCCTCAACATACACCAGCAGTGCTCTTACGGTGTTGCAGTATTCTTTTTTAGTTAGTACACTGGGAAACCCCAAGGGTTCCTTTCTGAAACATACAACATGGGGAAGAATTCTAAGGAGACTCTTGTACAATAGTTGTTGAGTTTCATTATGTAACTGGAAACATGTGAACAATGTCCAGTCCAATATATTAAAAATTGATATTACTCATTTCTACACCAATATTATATTTTTCTGATGAATTCAAATGAAACAGAGCCTTTAGTCTTCAACTCAAATGATAAGAACAGAAACTTATTTGCAGGATATGCAAGCATCAATGCAACCTACTGAAAATCTGGGGGAAAGTGTCATTGGGAAATAGTCAAGAAGCTGGTGGCATCAGATTAACACCTGATAAAATAACACATGAAACATGAGAACCCTTTTGACTCTTTGAACACAAGTTGTGAATTTAGAAGCTCAAAGGTATTGAAGTAGAAAGACCAACATGTCAATAAATATAATTAGACTTTTATGAGCTCCAATTACATCCTAATGGGCTCTAAATGTTATGTCAGGGAGGAACCCAATGAAAGTTTGCACAAACTGATTGAAGACATCCCACATGGAGTTGATCACTCAGCTTCCACATTCCAGATGGGATGTGGAATTTTCAAGGTGACATTAATAGAAGTAGAGTTCATTTATTGCAAAGGCACCTCAAAGAGAAAAATTGGCCACAAGACTAGCAGCATTTCTTCTAGCCTGCCTGAGGATTTAATGAAAACAAATTTGTATTTTTTTAAAGGTAGTGTTGTGGTGTGCCATGAAAGTTCAGAAGCCTGGGCAGGGGAGAACTGGAAATGTTGACCCTGTCCAGCTGAACATGGAACTGGGGAGAGACATTGTTCTTTGATCTTCCAGTTCTTTAGCCAAGACCAAGTATTTTGCCTGTTTGCATGAGATGCTGGTCAGCAATGTCATCATTCTCCCATTGCAATCATTGCACAGATGGAATAGTGTATCTGGCTATTCTAGAACATTCCCAATACAGTAAGTGTATTAACAAGTATTGGAGAAATTGGAATCCTGCTATACTGGAGGGAATGTCTAATGTTGTTGGACATTTTAGGAAACTCCTAAAATTAAACATAGAAATATTACTCTATTCAGCAACCCCATCTCCAGTGTTTAGGTAAAAGAATTAAATCAGATTCTTGAAGAACTATCAGCATTTCTAACATTTATGGCAGTACTACGAACAACAGCCATGCTGTGGAAGAAATCCAATGTCTGTTGGATGAATGCCTCATGGGAATTTGCCAGAAAACCTACAATGGAATAGTATTCAGAAAAGGAAATTCTGTCTCCTGTACCTACATCATTGAACCATAATCCTTTCTCCTAAATTAACTAAATAAGTCACAAAAGGAACAACACTAAATGATTTCATGTATATGAGGCATTTCAAACAGTGGAACTCAGGCAAAGAAAGAACAGAGAGATGGTTTCCAAAGACTGGAGGTAGGTGGAAGTAAGGAGTTGAAAATCAATAGGTATGCCTTTTAATTTTTTTAGTTTTTTGGTATTGATATTGATCTAGGGGTGTTTTATCACTGAGCCACATCTTCAGTCATTTTTATTTTTTTATTTGGAGGTAGCGTCTTAAGTTGTTTAAGGTCTTGCTAACTTGTTGAGGCTGGCCTTGAACTTGCAATCCACCTGCCTCAGTCTCCAAGTCACTGGATTACTGATGTTACCACCACACCTGGCTTTTGGTATGCCATTTCAATTATTTAAGATGAAGAACTTCTAAGAGTTTGTATTTCAGAGGAGGATACCATGACAATGTATTTGCACTTAAAAACCTGTTAAGCATGTGATCTTCAAGTCAGGGGTTCTTAGCACAGGAAAATACAGACAGACAATATGGAATGAATTAAAATCCAGAATTTATTAAGCATTTATGAAGGATGGCTGAACATAGGGAGGGAAATGAAGGTGACAGTGACAGGGAAAAATGGCAGATAAGAATCTGGAGGACAATGCAAAAGTAATCATGACTGTAAAGATGAAGGAGCATTTGCATATAGCTATGAAATTCTTCTGAAGAAGTGTGGTCCTACATTCATTAGACAGAAGGTAAAGATCTTAGTCTGAGAATTTCAGGCAAGACCATCCCTCCCCATCTAGAATCTCTGAAGATGGCACAAGATGCATGAAACCTAAGGAAGAAGAGGATGAGGGTGGAGTAGTCTGCACTCCTTGTAGGTGATTCACAGGGTCTTATATGGGGGATGATGCATAGAGTATCTAATGGCAGCATGATGGTCTTCACAAAGGTAGGAAGAGAATTGTGCAATAAATGAAGGCACATGTTAGGATTTTGTGCAGACGTCAGTTCTTTGAGAAGTGATCACGAGCAGCATAGCTAGCAGCAATTGGACACACAGCAACAGGGCTTTCAGCAGGGTGTGCTGCAGCAGTGGGTCACACAGGTTTGCTTGGAGCAGGTCCTACAGCATGTGTTTTTAGAGCAAGCTGGAAGGCAGCAGGGCTGGCAGCAGGGGATGATGCAGCAACTGAGGCAGCAGCTGGGATCACAGCAGGGTGTGCTGCAGCAGCTGACCACACAGGTTGGTTTGCAGCAGGAGGTCCTGCAGCAGGTGGTTTCAGAACAAGTTGGGAGACAACGGGGCTGGAAGCAGCTAGACCCACAGCAGCTGGGTGGACAGCAGGGTGTGCTGCAGCAGCTGATGACACAGGCTGGTTTCCAGCAGGTGGTCTTGCAGCAGGTGGTTTCACAGCAAGTTGGAGAGCAGCAGGGTTGGCAGCAGGGTGTGCTGCAGCAGCGGGTCACATGGGACTTTTTGGAGCAGGTGGTCCTGCAGCAGGTGGTTTGAGAGCAAGTAGCAGGGCAGTAGGGCTGGCAGCAGGGCAAGATGCAGCAACTGGGGCAGCAGCAAGGCTCACAGCAGCTGGGCTTACAGCAGGGTGTGCTGCAGCAGCTGACCACACAGGTTGGTTTGCAGCAGCTGGTCTTGCAGCAAGTGGTTTCACAGCAAGTTGAGGGACAGCATGGCCAGCAGCAGCTAGACCCACAGGTGGTTTTGCCCCTGCAGCTGGACCCACAGCAGCTGGGTGGACAGCAGGATGGTTTCCAGCAGGTGGTCTTGTAACAGGTGGTCCTGCAGCAGGTAGGCTTGCAGCAAGGGGAGCAGCAGGAGCGAGCCATGGTGTGAGCTGTGGAGGGTGGGATTCTGTTCACAGGTGAGTGAGTTTGCACAATATGATGAGTCCTTCTAATTGGGCTCTTTTATCCATGTGGCCTCCAAAGTTTGGACCAATCAGTAGCCCTTTTCCTCATTTTTGTTTATATTATTTTCTACATTGGTTTGTATTTGTTAAGGAAGAAGTTGTTTTCAAAATATGATGTGTTTTGAATTTAAGTGTTTAATCTGTTTCTTTTTTGAATGCTTTCATTAGTGCATGATAGTTATTTATAATTGTGGGGTTCGGTTCGACATATTCATACACACATGTAATGTAATTTGCTCCATTTCAATCCCCACCACTTCCACTTTTCATCCCTTACTCTCTTTCTCTCCTCTACTTGTTTTCCTTCTATTTAATTACTGTTTTTTTTTTTTTTTGATGAATGTTCTATTTACATACATAAAGTAGAATTTTCTCTTGGTATTTTAATTCATGTGCATATTTTGGTCAACTTCATTCCCCAGTCCTTCCCCTTTTCCACTTCACCTCCATCTTCCCCAATGCCCTTCCTCTACTCCACTGATCTTCTTTTCTATTTCCATAGGATCCCCCTTTGATAAAATTCCTTATTTCTCTCTCACTTTCACATGTGAGATAAAACATTCAACCTTTGACTTTCTGGATGCAAATTTTTTTCCCATTTGCATCCATTTACCAGCAAATGGCATAATTTTTTCTTTATTACACTGCACAATATTCCATGGTACATACTTTTACGACATTTTCTGTATCTGTTTGATTGTTGATGGGCATCTGGGATGGTTGTATAGCTTGGCAATTGTGAGTTTCACTGCTCTACATATTGATAGGCATGTATCAGTATAGTATGTTGATGTTAGTTCTTCTGGATAAATACCAAGGAGTGGGATAGCAGGGATAGTGGCTAGAGTGTGAAGAATTGTATTAAACAGGAGTGGTGAGAGTAGATATCCTTGCCTTGTTCCCGAGTTTAGAGGAAATGCTTTCAGGCTGTTCTCCATTCTTTATGATGTTAGAATTGGTTTAATCTATATAACCTGTGTGATAACAAAGAAAGTTTCTTCTATTGTTAGTTTCTTCAGCATTTTTAATATTCATGGGTGCTGGATATAGCAAGGATTTTTCTGCATCTATTGAGATGATTATGTCATTTTTGTCCTTAATTCTATTTATGTGATGTGTTACATTTATTGATTTTTATATGTTCAACCAAACTTGCAACCCTGAGATGAAACCCTGGTGATAATGGTAAGCAATTTTCTTAATTGCTTACTTCTTGTCCTAAATGTGGTCTATTTTAGAGATGGTGCCATGTGTGGTTGAATGCAGATTGCTAATATTTTATTAATAAATTTTACACCTATGTTTATCTGTGATATTGGTCTGTAGTTTTCTTTTCTTGATTTTTTTTCCTGGTTTGAGTATTGGGGTGATTCTGGCTTCATAGAACGAATTTGGGAATGTTATCTCCTTTTCTATTTCATGGAAAAATTTGAGAAAGTTATTTTTTTTCTGAAGGATTGGTAGAACTCAGTTGAGAATCCATCAGGTACTGGGCTTTTCTTTGTTGGAAGACTTTTAATTGCTGCTTGCATCTCGTACTCGGTATTGACCTGTTTAGGTTTTCTGTGTCCTGTTGCTTCAGTCTGGGTAGATCATATCTATATAGAAACAAGTCAGTAACTTCTAGATTTTCCAGTTTATTGGAGTATAATTTTTCAAAACAGTTTCTAATGATAACCTGGATTTCAGAAATGTCTGTGGTGATATTTCCTTTCTCATTTCTATTTTGTTGATTTGGGTCCTCTCTCTTTTTGGTTAGCTTGGTTAATTAAGGGTTTATCAATTTTCCCTACCTTTTCAAAGAGACATTTTCTAGTTGCATTGATTTTTATATTGATTATTTTAATTCCCAATTTCATTTCTAATCTTAATTATATCCTGACTTTTACTGGTTTTGGATTAGCATTGTTTTTCTTCTTCTAGGGACTTGAGGTATAGTATTAGTTTTTTTTATTTGGGATCTTTCTGTACCCCCCACCCACCCCGGCTCAATGTAGGCCCTCAATGCTATAAACCTTCCTCTAAGAACTGCCCTAATATTATTCTGATGATTTTGAAATGTGTATCACTGTTCTCATTTGTTTTTAGTCATTGTTTGCTTTCTAACCTGATTTCTTCTATGATCTATGCTTGATTGGAAGCACATTTTCCAGTCTTCATGTGTTAAAATAGTTTCTGTTTTTTGTCTTGATATTGATTCCTAATTATATTCAGGTATGATCTGATAGGATGGAAGGAATAATCTCTATTTCTTTTATTCACTAAGACTTACTTCTTGTCCCAAAATGTGGTCTATTTTAGAGATGGTGCCATGTGTGGTTGAGAAGAAAGTGAATGTGGTTGCTAACGGATGAAATAGTTTATAGACGTCTGTTAGCTCCCTTGGATTAATAGTTTTTTTAAATTTTATTTTCTGAAGAATCTTTACTTAGTTTATGTCTGTATGTTCTATTGGTGAGAGAAGGGTTTGAAACCACCCAGTATTCTTGTATTATGGTCTCAAAGAATCTATACATTGAGTAGCGTTTAATTTATGTACATAGGTGCATTGATATTTGGGGAATAAATATTTACACCCATTATATCTTGTTGTTGGAGAATTCTTTTACCCAATACAAATTGTGCTTCTTTGTTTCTTCAGGTTAATTTTGGCTTGAGGTCTACTTTGTCAGATTTGAGACAGTAGCTACTTCCTCTTCCTTTTGGACTTACATCTTTTTCTATCCTTTCAGCATCAGCTTGTGGATATCTTTAAGGTGAGTCTCTAGTAAACAACATATGGATGGCTTTTCTTTTTTAATCTACTGTTCCAATCTGTGTGCTTTTAATGAAGACTTTTTCTGTCTATGTCTTTTTAATGAGACCATTCAGTGGTGTTATAGAGAGATGATTTTTATTTCCTGACATGTTGATTTATTACTAATGTTTACTTCAGTCTTGATTCTCCTTTACTAGTATTATCCTAGTGAGAATCATCCATTTGTTGGCTCTGATATTTCTTCTTCATTGCTTCTATATATAATCTGTCATTATTATGTTCTGTAGTAGCTTAGTGGTAATGGATTCTTTTAGTTTCTGTTTATCATGGAAGGGTTTCTTTCTTTCTTTTTCTATCTTCAATGCTGAATGATATGGTTTGCTGGATATAACTATCTTGGTTGCCACTCATTATCTTTCAGAACCTGGTAAATATTCCAACCCTGTTGGATTTTGCAGTCTGGGCTGCCAAATGAGTGGAAAGTCTAATTGGCTTATCTCAAAACGTGAACTGCTGTTCTGCTGCTCTATCCTTGGACTGTATATTAGACATTTTAATTATAGTCTGTCTTGGTGAGTACTTTTTTGTTGTTATTTTTTTATTTTCATGTGTTATATATGACAGCAGAATGCATTACAATTCATATCACATGTATAGAACACAATTTTTCATATCTCTGGTTGTACACAAAGTAGAGTCACACCATTTGTGTGTTCATACATGTACTTAGGGTAATGATGTCCATCTCATTCCACCATCCTTCTTACCCCCATTCCCTCCTCCCTTCCCCTCCCTCTCCTTTGCCCTATCTAGAGTTCATTTAAACCTCCCATGACTCACACCCCAAACACATTATGAATTAGCCTCCTTAAATCAGAGAAAACATTTGGCTTTTGGGGGTTTTTTTGGATTGGCTAACTTCACTTAGCATTATATTCTCCAACTCCATCCATTTACCTGCAAATGCTAAATAATATTCCATTGTGTATATATACCACATTTTTTTATCCATCCATCTACTGAAGGACATCTAGGTTGATTCCATAGTTTAGCTATTGTGAATTATGCTGCTATAAACATTGATGTGGTTGTGTCCTTGTAGTATGCTGTTTTTAAGTCCTTTGGGTATAGACGGAGGAGTGGGATAGCTGGGTCAAATGGTGGTTCCACTCCCAGTATTTCAAGGATTCTCCATACTGCTTTCCATATTGGCTGCACCAATTTGCAGTCCCACCAACAATGTATGAATGTGCCCTTTCCCCCACATCCTTGCCAATAATTATTGTTTGTATTCTTAATACCTGTCATTCTGACTGGAGTGAGATGAAATCTTAGAGTGGTGATTTGCATTTCTCTGATTGCTAGAGATGTTGAACATTTTTTTTACATATTTGTTGATTGATTGTATATTCTCTTCTGAGAGGTGTCTGTTCAGTTCCTTGGCCCATTTATTCCTTGGCCCAGTGTGAAATTTCCTGAAAGAACCAGACATAGAAATACCACACAATCTATCAATCCCACCTCTGGGTGGATAGGGGAAAGAATGGCATCAGAAACTTGAAGAGATCTCAGCACCATCATGTTCAAGACAGCACTAGGAACAACAGCCAGACTGTGGAAGCAAAACAAATATCCATGGATAGAGGAATGGATCTAGAGAATATGGCAGAAACCTGGAATACTATTTAGGTTTAAAAGAGAAGGAAATTCCCCTCTTATGTACTAACTTGGATGACCCTTAGCCTTCTTTCCTCCATGAACTAAGCCAAGTACAGAAGGATGAACACTGCAGGATTCCACCTATGTGAGGTATGTGAAATAGATCAACTATGATAAAAGAATAGATTCATGGATCCCAGAGGCTGGGGTGGGTGGAAGTAGGGAACTGCCAATCAATAGATATGCCAATTCAATTATGCAAGATGAACATCTTCTAGGGATCTGTGGTACAAAATATAAGTCAATGATAGCATATTTTGCATTTAAAAATTCATTAAGCATGTGATTCTCCCAACAGGGATTCTTAGCACAATAAAATAAACACAGAGAAAATGAAGTGAATTAAGATTCAGCATTTATTAAGAATTTATGATGGACAGTTGTACCGTGGGAGGGAAGTGAAGTTGATGATGACAGGAGAAAGTGGCATATAGGAATATGGAGAAAAATGCAAAAGAAATCAAGACTATGAAGATGAAGGGACAGTTGTGTGCAGCTAGGAAATTTTTCTGAATAAATGTGTTCCTAAGTTCTTTAGATGGATAGGTTAAGAACTTTGTCTCAAAATTTCAGCCAAGAGCACACCTTCCCATAAGGAACTGTGAAACTGATCCAAGGTGCACAAGGTAAGGAAGAAGAGGATGAGAGCAAAGTGTTCTGCACTCCCTTGAGGTGAGTCACAGGTCTTATATGGGGAATGATGGACAGAATTTCTTGTGACAGTATGCTGGTTTTCAGGCAAGATAGGAAGAGAATTTGTACAGGTAAGGCAAGCAGATTGGAAGGAGTTTGTGCAGGCATTGGTTTGGGGTAGCTGATCATGAGCAGCAGGGCTGGCAGCAGCAGGGCTGGCAGCAGGGAATGATGCAGCAACTGGGGCAGCAGCAAGGCTCACAGCAGCTGGGCCCATAGGCTGGTTTGCAGCAGGTGGTCTTGCAGCAGGTGGTTTCACAGCAAGTTGGGGGACAATAGGGCTGGCAACAGCAGGGTTGGCAGCAGGGAGTGAGGCAGCAATTGGGGCAGCAGCAAGGCTTACAGCAGCTGGGCTCACAGCAGGGTGTGCTGCAGCAGCTGACCACACAGGTTGGATTGCAGCAGGTGGTTTCACAGCAAGTTGGGGGGCAGCAGGGCTGGCAGCAGCTGGACCCACAGCAGCTGGGTGGACAGCAGGGTGTGCTGCAGCAGCTGGTGACACAGGCTGGTTTCCAGCAGGTGGTCTTGCAGCAGGTGGTCCTGCAGCAGGTAGGCTGGCAGCAAGAGGAGCAGCTGGAGTGGGCCATGGTGTGAGGTGTGGAGGGTGGGATCCTGTTCACAGGCGAGTTTGCACAATATGATGACTCCTTGCAATTGGGCTCTTTTATCCTAGGGGCCTCCAAAGTTTGAGCCAATCAGCAGCCCTTCACCTTGTTGTTGTTTATGTTATTTTCCATATTCAGTTTATGTTTGTTAAGGAAGTTATACTGTAAATGGGAGGAGTGTTGTGAAAGCGTTTAATCTGTTTCTTAAGAGGGCCTAACTCACAGGCACTGTTTCCAGATGAAAGAAAGACAGTCACCTCATTAGCATCCTTGGTGCTCTGAGCATATTTGGATCATGCGGTGGCTCCTGCTGCCCTAGGAAGGCCAAGGAAATTTTTCCTCTGGAGATTTTTTTCTTTGCCTGTATTCAGATTAGGAAGTGCCTCTGGGAGGAGCATGATGTTGTGTATTCACCGTGATCAACCAATAACCTGGCACCAGGTCTGTTTCCCCACATACTACTCAAGATTAGTAGAGAAATCTTTCTCCGTATGAACTCTCCCACCTGTGTGTCCTAGGTGTTTCCAAGGCACTTGGGATGAGGATTTTTGGCATGTGGTTTTGCACAGCAGAACAGAACCAGAACCTAAGGATAGAAGTTGCAACATTACCTAGGGATGAACCAAGTATGGATGGATGTCAGGGTGACCATCAGTCATGTTTGATCCAGAGCTGGAGGCTCACCAGGAAGAACCTGTGGGACTTTCTGACACACAATCCCTGCAGATCCAGGAAAACCAGAATGAGCAGGTGAGTCTATTTCTCTTCTGGGTACCAGCAGAGCCTGTGATCTTAGGCCAGGGGTCTTCCTCGGTCTTTCCTTCTTTCCTCTTGTCTCTCTGTTTCTTTCTCTCTGCTCCTTTATCTTTCTGTCTATTGCTTTCTTGCTTTATTTCTATGTCATGAAAGAATTACGATTAGCTGAGATGATCCTTAACTTATTTATAGGGACTGTCGGATTTAAATCTCATTTATTTTAATTTATGTTCCATCTATTAACAGTTTGGTACTTCAGTGGAGAGGTTAATTTGCTTTAACAAAATCCTCATTGTTATTTACTGTCTCAGTACAATGTTTTGTACTTTCCCATTCTCTAAAATATAAGAACAAGACCCACAGATATAAATAATATGATTGAAGTCTAAGTTCAATATGTATTTAGACATTTAAATTACTTAACACAATATGTAGTGAAAATCCAGGTTATTGTAATTTGTTATCTAATGGATGTGAAGAGCTGTGGAAAGATTTTCTGGGTCATACAAATAAATAAGCAGAATTTTATCTATTTCTCCATAAATGTTTAACGAATATGTAACAAAATAAGCTTGTCATTCATTTTTTAAGTCAATTCAATACAAATAGATATATTTAGGATAATGTGGGTGGTGGTTTTAAAAATGTTCACAAAATCTTTGGTACCTTTTCATTCAAGAGGTAGAGCCTAATTCCTCCTGTCCTTGAGTGCAGATTAAACTTAGTGGCTCACTTCCTACAAATAGTATATGGCAGAAATGACTGTGTACAACTTTTGAGATTAGATCGTAAAAGATAACCTGGCTTTATTGTGTGTCCACCCCCTCCCTGTCTCTCACACACACTTTGAGAAAATGGATGCTTTGTCATGTGGCTACTTGAGCATCCTACACAGAGGTCCATGTGGTGAGGAGCACCCAACATCCAGCAAGGAGCAGAGGCCTCCTGCCAAGAGCCATGTAGGAAGCAAATCTTCAGATCCCAGGCAAATCTCCAGATAACTAAAATCACTGTTGAAGTTTTCACTATAACTGATGATAACAGGAAAGACTCTGAATCAGAATCTTCTAGTTAAGCCTCTTCTGCATTTCTGATCCAAAGAACCTGTGAGAAAATAAATAACCTGTTGCTTTTCACTGCTGTGTTTGGGGATAATTTGTTATGTATTAATAGATAACTCAGAAATGTGAATCTACTTGGCCATCATCATAACATTTTTGTGCATACATTGTTGCTCATTCACAGTATGCCATATTCATAATTTATAGTCACATATTTTTAAATCAAAATTGATTTATGTGTGTATCTATAGGCATAACACAATTTTAATATCTTAAAATATTTTTCTCATGTGAATATCATCCCAAGCCTCAGCCACAAAACTGCTTCTCAGTGTTCTGATGTACAGATTCCTGATAACAGCAGCAGAAGCTACTTTGAATCCACCTTATCTTATTCCTTTTTTTTTTCAGTAGTGATGTTAAATCACATTTAAGTCTACCATTGTTTCCAAAAGAATACAAGTTATTACTTTTCAACGTGGTGAAATATTCTAAAGTGAACATATCCCTGCCACTACTCTCAGGTTTGAACATAGAAAGGAACCCAATTTCTTAGAAATCATACGTTGTCATTCATCCCCAAATGGGGTGGATCCCTTTGTTGGCCTGTAGCCTTCTAGGGCAATTTTGTCTTTGTTTCCCCTCTTAGGTTACTTAGGATAATAGAATTCCCAGGTTTCCTTATACTATGAGTGTGAGCTTCTTCACTATAGTTACCTAGAGTGTGTTCACCCTCACTGTAAAATTTCCACTGACACAATTAATCTGTAGATTGTCCTCTAGATGAACATGTGGCTTGTTTGTTGACTGGGACGATTTGCATTCATGCTGCTATAGATGTTTTAGCACAGAGCCTGTGGTCGTGTTTATAAACACTTCTGGTGAATATACAACTGGATATAGGCCTGATTATAGAACTCTGAGGTGGAAAGAGTTGTTCTTTTTTTTTTGACAGTCTTGTCCATGGTTCTCCAGATAACTCAGAAATGTGAAATCTACTTGTATGTATTTTATGGTGTACACGCTATGAGATAATTTAAAAGTTAATTTTTTACTGGTTCACTGATATAAAAAATGATACATTTTTGTATGTTTACCTTGCATCCAAACTCCTTTCTCATATCTGATAGTGCATGGTAGATCTTCTTGGAAGGGAGTGATTTTTCAAGCAGTCATATCATGAACAAATATACTTCTATTCATTTCAGCGTAGTCTTTTTTTTTTAAGAGAGAGTGAGAGAGAGAGAGAGAGAGAGAGAGAGAGAGAATTTTTTTAATATTTATTTTTTAGTTATTGGCGGACACAACATCTTTGTTTGTATGTGGTGCTGAGGATTGAACCCGGGCCGCACGCATGCCAGGAGAGCGCGCTACCGCTTGAGCCACATCCCCAGCCCTCAGCGTAGTCTTTTTACCTTGCATTTTTCTTGCCTTGGTCTATTGGTAAGCCCTCTAGTGCATTGTGCATCTGGTGGGTATTTTTGAACAATCTCAGCCTAGATCCTTGAAGGGAGAGCTTTGACATTTCCTTATTACCTATGATCCTCCTTTTTCTTTCTATAGATTCTTGTCATGAGTACAACGACATTTTCTCAAATCTGAATAATCCTTGTAGATTTAACCTGATCCATGTGGTTCTAGTGACCTTCTCCCAATAACATTAAAAAATCCCCACTAATAGAGGTTACGACGTGAGCAGCATATTGTAAGATGCCCAGTAGCTTTGCCATAGATAACACCTCTCAAAGATGGGTCACGATGGAAAAAATTGTGAAAGTGGTTTTCCAGGCACTTGGAGGTGGCCTTTTCCTGCTCTATGTGATTGAATGACTCACTGACCCTTCCCTTGAGCTTGGGCAGTGGTCTGTTAGGTGATAAGTCTGACATCACAGGTGTGAGCACTCCACTCTGGAGACACACTTGAGACTTGCTCTCCCGTCTTGACTGGATGGTGAATAAAGACTTTTTCTTTTCTTTCTTTTCTTTTCTTTTTTTGGACCTTTTCCTTTGACAGATGGTCTTTTCAGGAATTGTTACCCTGCATGATGGGTGAATGAGGACTGTTTCAGCAGTAGTCTGAAGGCTCTCGTAATCCTCGTTTCTTAAGGTGATGGAGGTTGAAAATGTGTTGGTGTTTATCCTACCTTTTTTAGTCAACGTGATGAAAACTGAGGCATGTTACAATGTTGGAATAACCTTGCATTTCCGAAAATAATACAATGTGCTCATGATCGGATGCATGTGACTCTGGCCTTGACTCACATCTATCCTAAACAGGATCTATTCTGTTTTGTATTCTACAAATTTATTCTTTCATGATCACTGTATTTCCTCCACCTTCTCTCATCAAGTCAGTTCAGAAGAAGCCAAGATTCTTCACCTTCTTGTGACACAAATTGACCTTGCTATAGTTCCACATCCTGGACTTCTGAAGGCACAGTCCTGCACTTAGAATTTATTAGTAGTGGTCAGACAGTGCCGGGGTAAAAGAATGTGTTCTTTTGTCTTGGTGCAATGGGAAACCCCAAGGCTTCATTTCTGAAACACACACTGTGGGGAGGAATTCTAAGGAGTCCCTGGTAGACAATTTGCTGAGTTCATTACCATATTTATTTAAAATGGATACTGATAGTTTCTATACCAAGAGTGTATTCTTCTGGAACACATGAATGAAGCAGTGCTTTTAACCCTCAGCACAGATGATAAGAAGAAGAATTTACTTGCAAGATAAATGAACATCAGCTCAACCTACTGAGAAGCTGGGGGAAATGTGGAATTGGAAAATTAATCAAGAAGCTGGTTATACCAGGTTGTTACCCCAGCAAATGACATGTAAAAAAGGAGAATGGCTGTGACTTTTGGAACATAGACCGTTTACCAGATTATAACTCTGTGTTGTGAATTTAGAGGCTCAAAGGTCTTAAAGCAGAAACCCACTGTGTCAAAAATATAATTGGACCTGTAGGACATGTAATTTTTTAGTGGAATGCAAATATTATGTCAAGGAGGAACCAACATCTCATTTCGGGTATACACTCAGGTCTCACAGGACAGAGACAAGTGAGATACGATTATTCTTGGATTGTGGACCTTAAAAGTGACATTAGCAGGAGCAGAGTCTATTTATTGCAAAAGCACCTCAAAGACAAAGATTGGCTTCAGAATTACAGCCATTTCCTTTAGTATGGTTGAAGATTTTGAGAAAATGTATGTAGGTATAGATATATGGTAGAGTGTAGTCTTCCATGGAAGTTTGGAGGTTTGGGTTGACAGATTGGGTAGTAGATGGGAATGTTGGCACTTACCCAGGTAAACATAGGATAGGGGAGGGGCATTATTTCTTGATTCTATAGTTCCTTAGGCAAGACACTCAATGCTTTGTCCCCACTGTCTGAGGATATTGATAAACAGAATCATATCATTCTAATATTATAGCCATTGCAGTAGTATAGTATTGTGTCTAGAAAGTACCCAATGCAGTAAGTGTACTAAAAAGTGTATTTAGAAATTGGAACCTTCATACAGTGGAAGGATGTCTTATGTTTCAGGAACCCCCTGGAAATCAGTATCGAGTTTCCTTGTATAATCAGACGTAGAAATACCATAGGATCCAGCAACCTCCATTTCTGGGTGTTTAAGTTAAAGAATAGAATCATAATATTGAATATATCAGCACCCCCATGTTCATGGCAGCACTATGAACAATAGCCAAGGGGTTGAAGAAACCCAAATGTCTTCTGATGGAGGAATGACTCATGAGAATTTTCCAGAAACCTAAAATAGAATAGAATTCAGCCTTAAAAGAGAATAAAATCCCCTCTTTTAAGGGGATGTTGTCACTGAGCCACATCCTCAGTACTTCTTGTTTTCTACTTTTTGACAGTGACTTGCCAAGTTTCCTGAAGTCTGCTAAGCTGCTGAGGCTGGCATATGGGAGTGTACCATAGCACCTGGCTTTCTTTATGCCATGTTAATTGAGCATGATGAATAACATCTAGGGATTTGATGTACAGTGTGATACAATAACAATGTGATTTTCACTTAAAAATCTACTAAGCAGATGATTCTCATGTCAAGGGTTCGATGCATAGCAAAATAAAGACAGTCAATATGGAATGAATGAAGGTCCAGAATTTATTAAGAATTTACCAAAGATGACTGTATCTAGGAAAGGAAGAGAAGGTGACAATGAAAGGAGAAAGCAGTGCTCAGGAATATGGAGGACAATGCAAAATAAATCATGACCATAAAAATGAAGGGGAATTTGCATAGAGCTATGATATTCTTCTGAAGAAGGGTAGTTCTAAGTTCTTTAGACGAGAGGTAAATAACTTGGCTGTAGAATTTCATGCAAGATCACACGTCCTCACCAAGGATCTATGATGCTGGTACAAGGTACACAGGCCTAAGGAAGAAGAGGGTGATTGATAGTGGAGTAGTCTGCACTCCCTCCAGGTGATTCAGAAGGTCTTCTGTGGGGGACACTGAACAGAATTTTTGTGAGCATGACAGATTTCAGCTGAGGTAAGAAGAGAATTGATTCAGGAAGGGAAAGCAAGCAGGTTTTGCAGAGTTTGTGGACCCTGGTCTTTGGGAGTTGATCACGGGCAGCAAGGCTGGCAGCAGGTGCACACACAGCAGCAGGGCTGGCAGCAGGGTGTGCTGCAGCAGCGGGTCACATGGGATTTTTTGGAGCAGGTGGTCCTGCAGCAGGTGATTTGAGAGCAAGTAGGAGGGCAGCAGGGCTGGCAGCAGGGAATGATGCAGCAACTGGGGCAGCAGCAAGGCTCACAGCAGCTGGGCTCACAGCAGGGTGTGCTGCAGCAGCTGACCACACAGGTTGGCTTGCAGCAGGTGGTCTTGCAGCAGATGATATCCCAGCAAGCTGGGGGACAGCAGGGCTGGCAGCAGCTGGATCCACTGCTGGTTTTATCACAGCAGCTGCACCCACAGCAGCTGAGTGGACAGCAGGGTGTGCAACAGCTGGTGGTCTTGCAGCAAGAGGAGCAGCAAGAGGAGCAGCAGCAGCGAGCCATGGTGTGAGGTGTGGAGGATGGGATCCTGTTCACAGATGAGTGAGTTTGTGGGATATGATGACTCCTTGCAGCTGGGCTCTTTTATCCATGGGGCTCCAAAGTTGAAACCAATCAGCAGCCATTTTCCTTGTTGTTGTTTATGTTATTTTCCATATTCAGTTTGTGTTTGTCTATGAAGAATTTGTTATGCAAATGGGATGTGTATCCTGAAAGTGTTTAATCTGTTTCCTAAGTGGGCATAACTCAAAGAAACTGTTTCAGAAGAAGGAAGACAGTCATACCTTATTAGTATCCTTGGTACTCTGAGCATCATTTTGGTCATGTGGTGGCTCCTGCTGCCCTGGGGAGGGTCAGGGCATTGTTTCTCTAGGGCTTTCTTCCTTTGTATTCAGATTAGGAAGTGTCTGTGGGAGGAGCATGATTCTGCTGTATTCTCAGTGAGGAACAATCCATATGTTTACCCAGAGGATCCTCACTCAAGACTAGTAGAGGAGCCTTTCTGTGTTTTCTCTTCCACTTATGTGTCTTGGGTGGCACTTTGAAAGAGAGTATTGGACACATGGTCCTTCCCAGCAGAGCACAAGCAGAACCTGAGGGTAGAAGAAGAAGTAGTGTATGGGGACCAGTCAGGTAGGGATGGAAGTGTGGGTGACCATCAGTCCTGTTTGATCCAGTACTGAGGTCTCACCAGGATGAGCCTTGGGACTTTATGTCACTTGATCTCTGCAGACCCAGGCAAAACAGGATGAGCTGGTGACTCTAGTCCTACCCTGGGTCCCAGGGGAGTCAGTGATCTTTGGTCAGGGATTTTTTTCTGTCTTTCCTTCTGTCTCTGTTTCTTTGTTCTCCCTTTTGTTTCTATTGCTTTTTTTTTTTTTTTTGCCTCAATTCTGTTTCATGAGGGAATGAGGGAATTAAGATTAGGTGAGATGGCACCTGGTTTACCTGTGAGGACTAACATATTTAAAATGTTTTCAGGTCTACCAATGTGTTCAGAAAGATGAAAATTATTAATTTCCAGCGTGGTGAAATATCCTAAAGTGAATGCATTCCTGTCAGTATATCACGTTAGGAAATAGAAACAAAACCTGTTCCGTTCAAACCCTACCCTGTCACTCATCCCCAAAGGAGGCATAAGCCTCTGTTGACATGGGAACCTCTAGGACAATTTTGAGTTTTTTCACTTTTAGTTTGCTTCAGATAATAAGTGAGTTTCCTTCTGTGGTGAGTGTGAGAGTCGTACTCTAGTGTGTTCATTCTCATTGTTGTAAAACATCCACTGAATGAAATGACACAATCTGTTGCATGTCCCCTAGATGAACATGTAGCTTGTCTGTAGCTTGGGACCATTCAAATTTGTGCTGCTATCAGTGTTTTTACACAGAACCTGTGGTGATGTATAAAAGCATTTCTGGTGGATCTACAACCAAGTATAGGATTACTCATGAAATTCCCAGTTGGAAGGATTCATTCTTTCTCTGTGGCTATCTTGTCCGTGTTTCATTCTATTTCTTCATAGATATCCCATTATGTAAGTGTATAATATGTTATGATTTCTTATGTTATAATTTAAAAGTCAATTTTTTTTACTATGTTGGCTACATTAAAAATGTTCCATTTATATGTCTCTGTATGTAAACTCCCTGGTTATATCTAAGAGTGCATGGTAGATCTTTTAGAAAGGGAGTAATTTTTTAATGCAATTACATCACAAATAATGCTCCTCTTTTTGTTCATTTCAGCAGCATATTTATATCTTGCATCTTTGTGCTATATTACACCTTTGACCCACAGGTCATGATGGCTTAAGAGGAACAGTTGGTCAGGAGATTTTCCAGGAAATTGCAAGGCGTCTTTTCTGCTGCACTTTGTTGAAACCACTCTCCCTTCCCTTGCTCCTGTGCCAGGGCATGTTGGGTGGTGTGTCATGTTTGATATCAGAGATCTAAACACTCCATTCTGAAGACTGATTTGAGACTTGCTCGCCCATCCCCCAGCTTGACTGATGAATGATCAGTTTCACTTTTGAAGCTCGATATTTCAAGGGTTGGCACCCCTGATCGTGGGTGAATCAGGACTCTTCAATCCTCACTCGTAAGATGTTGAATGATTTTTCTTCATGAACTAAAGCAATGTTATGATTATTCTGCACTTATTTAGTCTATGTGATGAAAACTTTGAATAATGTTCCAGTGTTGAAACCTTACATTTCTGAAAATAGCTAATTGGGGTCATGATCACATGCATGTGACTCAGGTCTTGTCCCACTTCTATCCAAATAGGATCTATACTATTTGCATTATCCTTTTATTCTAATTGTATTTCCTCTACCTTCTCTCATTGAATCAATTCTGAACAAGCCAAGATTCTCCACTTTCTTGTGACCCAATTTGGCCATGTTTCGGTTGCATGTCCTGGACTTCTTAAGGGGCTCTCCTCTCTATATGATGAACTGGCAGTTCTCTGACAGCACCTGAGCAAAGGCATCTACAGTGTTCCTCTCAGATCCAAGGCTTCCTTTCTGAAGCACAAATCATATGGAGAATTTCTAAGGAGTCTCTTATAGACATATCACTGAGCTTCATTACTGCATAAACAATGTCTAGACTCATATATTTATAATTGATAATGTTCATTTTTACATCACCATTGTATTATTCTGTAGGGCATGAATGAAGCAGTGCCTTTAGCCTACACTCCAATGATCAGAAGAGAAACTTACTTGCAAGATAGTGAGTATCAACTCAACCCACTGAGGAGAAGTTGGGGGGAAAGATGTCCTTGAGAAACAATCAAGAAGCCAGTGATATCAATTTGTCACTCAATCAATGTCATATAAAACAGGAGAGCCCCTGTGACTCTCTGAACACTGACCTTTCATTGGATTATAACTTTATTTTGGGAATTTAGAAACTCATATCATGGATGAAGAAATACTGATGTGTCCAAAAATATAGCTGGATTTATATGACATGGCATATCCTAAAGGGCTCTAAATGTTATATAAGGAAGGCACCAAATGAAAATTTGTACAAAAAAAGGTCAGAGACATCCCTGTTTGTGCTGGTCACTTAGCTGCCATGGGACAAGAGAGAGGAGGTTCTTCTTTGAATGTGGAACTTGAAGCTGACATTAGCAGGAGCAGAGACCATTTATTGCATAAAACCCCAAGGAGAAAGTTTGGCTTCAAGGTCAGCAGTATTTCCTATAATCTGATTGAGGATTTTGTGAAAATTAATATTGATGTTTTTAAAGGCAGTGAGGTGGTATACCATAGGAGTGCAGGTATGTTGGTGGAGAGGAGGGAGACATGGAAAGATTTTCAGGGCCTAGCTGAACAGGGCATGGGGGTGGGGGCATTGTTGTTTGATCTTGTAGTTCCTTAGGCAAGACCAAGTATTTTGTCTTATTGTATGACATTTCAGGCCATATTGTTTGAACATTGCAATCATCATGGTATTGTGATATTGTGTGGCTCTTCCACAAAGTACTGACTGAATAAGGGTTTTGACAAGGATGTGGAGAAACTGGAAATCTGCTACACAGAAAGGAATGTCTAATGATGCAGGAGCCACTATGGAATTTCCTAAAAAGAACAGACTTAGACATACCATATGGTCCTGAAAGCCCATTTCTGGATTTGTAGGGGAAAGAATAGGATCAGAAACTTGAAAAGACATCAACACTCTTGTGTTCAAGGAAGCATCATGAATAAGAGCAAAGTTGTGGGAAACCCAACTACCCATTGACAGAGAAATGGATCAAGAGAATAGGACAGAAACCCACACTGAAATACTATTCAGGCATGAAAGTGGTAAAATCCTTCCCCCTGTGCTAACATGGGTGAAACTTCGCCCTGTCCCCTAAATGAACTAGGCCAAGTACAGGGAAAACATTAGCAGGATTCCACCTATATGAGGTATGTACAGTCGGTCAACTCACATAGTGACAGAATAGAGTGGTGGATTTCAGAGGCTGGGTTAGGTGGAAGTAGAAAGCTGCCAACCAATGGGTATGCCATTTTAATTTTGCAAGATGAACAACTTCTGGGTGTCTGTGCTACAGTGTGGGATACAATGACAATCTACTTTGCACTTAAAATCGATCAAGAATATGATTTCCATGTTAGGGGTCTCAACACAAGAAGGTCAAGAAAGACAATACAGAATGAATAAAGATTTATAATTTATTAGGAATTTATGAAGAAGGGATGTACCAAGGAAGCCAACTGAAGGTGATTCTGACAGAAAAAGTGGCAAATAGGAATATGGAGAACACCATGACTATAAAGATGAAGGAGCACTTGCATATACCTATGAAATTCTTCTGAGGGAGTGTGCTTCTATGTTATTTAGATGGAGAGATAAAGATTTGGCTTCACAATTCTAATCAAGACCACAGCTCTCCTTCAAGGACCTGTGAAGCTGAACCAGGGTCCATAAGACCTAAGGAAAAAAGCGGATAGGAGTGGGGTGGTCTGCACTCCCCCAAGGTGATTCACAAGGTCTTACTTGGGAGGTGATGAACATAATTTCTGATGACAGTCTGATGGTTTTAAGCCTAGGTAGGAGGGGAATTGCAGGTAAGGCAAGCAGGTTGAGCAGAGTTTGTAGACCTTGGTCTTTGGGAGTTGATCACGGGCAGCAAGGCTGGCAGCAGATGCACACACAGCAGCAGGGCTGGCAGCAGGGTGTGCTGCAGCAGCGGGTCACATGGGACTTTTTGGAGCAGGTGGTCCTGCAGCAGGTGGTTCTAGAGCAAGAAGGAGGGCAGCAGGGCTGGCAGCAGGGGATGATGCAGCAGCTGGGGCAGCAGCAAGGCTCACAGCAGGGTGTGCTGCAGCAGCTGACCACACAGGTTGGCTTGCAGCAGGTAGTTTTACAGCAATTTGGGGGACAGCATGGCTGGCAGCAGCTGGATCCACAGCAGCTGGGTGGACAGCAGGGTGTGCTAGAGCAGCTAGTGACACAGGCTGGTTTCCAGCAGGTGGTCTTGCAACAGGTGGTCCTGCAGCAGGTAGGCTTGCAGCAAGAGGAGCAGCTGGAGTGGGCCATGGTGTGAGCTGTGGAGGGTGGGATCCTGTTCACAGGTGAGTGAGTTTGCAGGATATGAGGACTCCTTGCAGTTGGGCTCTTTTATCCATGGGGTTTCCAAAGTTGGGACCAATCAGCAGCCCTTTGCCTTGTTGTTGTTTATGTTATTGTCTGCATTATTTTTTGTTTGTTGTAGAAGAATTTGTTATGTAAATGTGATGAGTGTTGTGAAAGTGTTTAATCTGTTTCCTAAAAGGGTGTCAACTCACAGGAACTGTTCCAGATGAAAGGAAGACAGTCACCTCGTTAGCATCCTATGTGCTCCGAGTATCAATTTGGTCATGTGTTGTCCTGGGAGGGTGAGGCAGTTGTTCCTCTGGAGCTTTGTTCCTTTGTCTGTATTCAAATTAGAAAGTGTCTGTGGGAGGAGCATGGTGCTGTGGTATTCACCAGGAAAATTGGCACCTGTGCTTACCCAGAGGATCCTCACTCAAGACCTTGGCATCCTTGGTGCTCTGATCAATCTTTTGGGTCAATGGGAAAGCTAATGCTGCTCTGGACAGATCAGTGCAGCTTTTCTTTTAGAATATTTTTCCTTTGATTGTATTTAGATTATTAGGAGGTGTCTGTGGCAGGAGCATGCTGCTGCTGTATTCACAGGGAGGGACAGTACATGTGTTTACCCAGAGCATCCTGACGGAAGGCTCCTAGAGGCATCTGTCTCTGTCCCAGCTCTTCCACCTTCCATATCTGTTCTGTGAGGACTAACATTCAAAACATTTTGAAGTCTACCATTTCTTTAAAACAATACAACTTAGAATATAGACGTCTACCCATAACCTGCAGATTATATTCTGCAGATTATATTCTGCCACGTTTTTCCAACGGGTTTTCATCCCTTTGTTCAACATACCATCTAAGTGGCTTTTTTCACTCTTAGGTTCATCAAATAGTAGAATTGGTTTCTCTCTATTTTTGTTCCTTGTGTGAGGTACAACCTTGTAATTATCTGAATTAAGCTAACTCTCAGTGTTGTAAGATCTTCCACAGACTGAATTGGATGAAAATTGTCTGTTGCTTGTCTTCTAGATTAACGTGCAGCTTGTTTGCAGATTGGGGCTATGCATATTCATGCTGCTATATAGATTTTCATACCGAGCTTGCTGTCATGTATACAAACTTTTCTGGTGGATATACAAACTGACATAGAATTGTCTATTAATTCCCATGTGGAAATCTTTATTCTTTTCTTTGTCATAGTCCTGTCAATTTTTCCCTAAATTTATTCTTAGATATTTTGTTTTTAATACATGCTATATGTTATAACTTAAAATATAAAAATTTGCTGTATGGGAAATATTGAATATGATCATTACTGTACGTTTATGTGATATCCAAACAGTTTATTGTAGATTTTTTGGAGTGGAGCAGTTTCTAATGCTCAATCCTGTCATGGTCTGTGATGCTTCTGTTCTTCTTAGCATAGTCTATCTTCCATTTTTTCCTGCCTTGATTCACTGGTAGACCCTCTGGTATAATTGTGCATCAAATACTTTTCTTTTTACAATCCCAGCCTAGGAGTGAGAGCTCCCAACTTTTCCCCATCATCTATGATCCTTCTTTTCTTTTCTCTAGATTTTTTTCACGAGGGCAAAACCAATTTTCACTAGTGATAATTAAACCCTCTCTAGTCTTTACCTGCTTCTCATCTCTCTAGTGACTTGTACCTAATGACTTTAAGAACCAACAGTTCCAGACGTCACTAGCTAAGTAATATATTGTGAAATTCCCAGTAGGTTTGCTACAGCTAATACCTCTGAAATGTGGGCCATGATTGAAATAGTTTCTGAAGTGTTCTTCCAGGTACTTGGAGGCAGCTTTCGTCCAGGGACAATAGCTGACCCTTCACTTGGGCCTAGGATAGTGTCTGTTTTGTGACGTCTCTGATATCAGATGTCCAAAAACTTCATGCAGGAGACAAATTTGGCACCTGTTCTCCCACCACTTGATCGACTCACTTATGAATAAAACTGGCCTTCTTAGTTAACAGTCATGTCTTTTTATTTTCCTTCTCAATTTGCTACAGCACTCTGTCTTGAAAAGCTTTTCACCTTTGTAAAATGCTTTTATTTTTCTGTATGAGTGGATACAATGAAATCATTATTGTACCTTTTTCAGCAAATGTGGTTAAAACACTGGAACACATTAAGACACTGGACCAACTTCAGGTTTCTGTTAACAATCCCATGTGGTCTCCATCTGCTGCCTATGGCATGGTCTTGGCTCCCTTCTGTCTCATGGGGGATGTATATACTGACTTTTCATTTCATAAATTTGTTTTGCTGTCCTCACTATATTTCCTCTACCTTCCTGTGGCCCAAATTTGCCTGGTTGTGGCACAGTGTCCTGGTTTTCTGAGGACCCTCTCAAGCCTATAGCATACATGAGCAGAGCTCTTAGAGTAGGTATGCTGGAATATCCCAAGGGTTCTTCTCTGGCAGACACACCGTAAGGGGAATTTCAAGGGGGAACTTGTGGTCAAAGCTGACCTTTGATGTGAGCTTGTGAAACACAGAAACAGAGGCTGTACCAATGTTCTGAAATTCAGATGGGTCATCTCTACAGCCATATTTTTTTATTCCACAGCCATGATTGAAGAATTGTCTTTTACCCTCTATTCAGATTTTCAAAGGAACAATGTATTAGTGTGTGTAAGCATCAGCTGAACTCACCAAAGAAGACCTGGGGGCAAAGTGCGATTGGAAAACACTACCAAGAAGCTGGTGGCATCAGATGACCACACATAAAAGTGAGAGCCCCTGGGACTTTCAGAAGACCTACCACTGTGGATCTTACATTTGGACTTTGAAAGGAATTAAAGAAAGAAACTCTTGAGTTACCAAAAATAGAAATTTACTTGTGTGACAAGTAACATTGTAACTGGCTATCAAATGCTATGTCAGGGAGGAAACAAATGAAAATTTACATTAACAAATTTGAAGTATGACAATTGGTGCTATCCACTTGGGTGCCACAAGACAGGAAAAGGAGAGAGATCAGATTATCCTTGGAAGGTGGCTGTAAAAGTGATGCAAGTAGGAAAAGAGCCAATTTAAACAAATCCATGTTAAATAAATATACTGGATTCAAGATCAGCAGAACTTACACTAGCCTGACTGAGTATTTTGTGATTATCAATGTGTGTTTCGCAAAAGGCAGGGAGTTGGTCTACCATGGAAGGATGGAGTTGAAAGAGTACAGGTGGGATTTTGGCATTGCCCAACTAAAGCCTGAAGAGGGACATTATTCCTTGGTCATCTAGTTTCTTAGGCAAGATCATGCAATTTGTCATTAAACATTGGGATATTATTTTAACATTGGGTTAAATGAAATATTGGAATTTTGTGTCTAGCTATTATAAAAAAAATTACTCAATAGAGTACTGGTGTTGACAGAATGTGCATACTGGTTTGATTATAAATGAGGTATCAACTGTAGACTATGGAATGGAGGTTCCTCTGAAAATTAAAAACAAATGTCATATGATCCAGCAGACCCACTTCAGAGTGCTTATGTAAACAATTGAAATCAGAATGCAGAAAAGATATTAGCACTCCAGAATTCATGGCAACACTATTAACAGTAGCTAAGATATGGAAGTAATGAATGGTTCAAGAAAACATGGTACAAACATACAATGGAATACTATTCAGCCTTAAAACTGATGGAATTCTATTTTTCGATAAGATGGGTGAACCTTGAGGATACTATGCTAAGTGAAATAAGCCAGTCACAGAATGATACCTTCTACACGATTCCACTCACATCAGGTGTATTAAAGTCAAACTCAGGTAAAGAAAGACTAGAATTGTAGTTTCCAGAGGCTGTAATAGGAGGATGTTGGGAATTCTAATCAATGAATACTGACTTTCAGTTATCCAAGAGGAAAAACTTCCAGAGACATTGTACCTATGGTGTGTACTACAATGTCAATGTATTGTACTCTTCAGATCTATTTAGTGTGTACATCTAATGTCAAGTGGTCTTACAATAGTAAAACAAAGACAGACATAAGGAACGAATAATGGTACAGAATTTATTAAGGGTGTCTGCATCTGGGGAAACAACAGAAACTAATAGAAAAGGATAAAGAAGTATACAAGAATCCAGAATATGCTGCAAAAGAAAATATGGTTGATCAGCTGCATAAACTTTTTTGAAATTTTTTAATGAAGAAGTGTCTTCCTAAGTTATTTAGAAAAAGAGGTAAAGAACTTGGCTTCAGAATTTAAGCCAAGGCCATAGCTCCACATCAAGGATCTATGCAGCTGGCCCGAGATCCATTAGGCCTAAGGAAGAAGAGAATGAAGTAGTCTGCACCCCCTCATAGTGATTTACAAGCTCTTATAAAGGAGATGATTAACAGACATCTTAGTGATAGCATGATGGTTTTCAGGAAAGGTAGAAAGTGAATTTGTGTGGGCAAGGCAAGTCAGTTGACAGAAGTTTGTTTGCGCAGATGTTGGTCCTTTGGGGACTTGAGAATCAACAGCAAGACTGGCAGCAGCTGGATCCGTAGCCCTGGCCTAGGCAACCAGGCAGGCAGACACAGGTGGGGTGGTAGCATCTCCTTGTGCAGTACACGGGTCCAGAGCAAACTGGCTGGCAGTAGCTGGACCCACAGCCACTGGATCCACAGCAGGAGTTGGACCCACAGCCGCTAGACTCACAGCAGCTGGGCTGGCAGCAAGGCTGGCAGCAGCTGGACACACAGCAGCAGGGCTGGCAGCAGGGTGTGCGGCAGCAGCTGGTCACACAGGTGGGTTTGAAGGTGGTCCTGCAGCAGGTGGTTTGGCAGCAGGGCTGGCAGCAGCTGGAGCCACAGCTGGAGCCACAGCAGCTGGGCTGGCAGCAGGGTGTGCAGGAGCAGGTCACACAGGCTGGTTTCCAGCAGGTGGTCCTGCAGCAGGTGGTCCTGCAGCCGGTGGGCTGGCAGCAAGGGGAGCAGCAGCAGTCACTCATGGTGGCAGGTGTGGAGGGTGGATCCTGTTCACAGGAGACTTTCCTAGAATCTGATGACTTCTCCCCATCTGGGCCTTTTAAACGTGGGTCTTCCAAGGTTTGGGCCAATCATTAGGACAGTTCCTCGTTGTTGTTTACATTAATTTTCCTATTGTTTTCTATGTTCAGTGTGGGTATTAACAAGGAGGAAGTTGTTTCCTAAAGTCATGAATCTTTTGAAAGTGAGTGTTTCATCTGTTTCTTAATTGGCAGTAAGTCATAGGGACTTTGTTGAGATAAAAGGAAGGAGCCACAGCATCTGCATTGTTCCTGCTCTGATCATCACCTGGTCATTGAGGTCTGTGAGGGTCAAGGTGGTTGTTTCTCCACAGTTTTGTTTTCTTGGCTGTACTTGGATTGGGAAGTGTGTTTTGGGACATTTTGGGGAAGGACATGCTGAGGAGATGATCACGGGAACAAATTGAATACCTGATTTGTTATCTCTTTGCCTCCCCCTCCCCCCCAAATCAAGATGAATACTGTGGTCTGTGTCTGTATCTGCTTCTTCAACCTGTAGGTCTTTTGGTCTCAAGTACACCTGAGAAAAGGATGTTTAGTGAAAAGTGATCCCAATGGCAGAGCCAAATCAGAGGATGGGTAAATGCAGAATCAGTGCATTAGGAATAAGAATGTATCAATGGATTTATGGATGACCATTGGCCCTACTTTGCCCAGGACTGAGGGGCTCATGGCGAAGAACCTGCCCTGCTGCAGATACAGGCAGACCATGATGAATTGATGACTCCATCCTAACCTGGGTACCAGTGGAGCCAGTGATACTAGGCCAGTTGTCCCCTCCATTTCTTTCCTCCCCTCCTGCCCTCCTTTTCCACCTTTCCCCTCTCTTTCTCTCCATGTTTCTTTTCTTTAATGAGGGAATTAAGACTGAGATGATACTTCATTTATCTTTGAGGCCTTACATATTTCTAACTCTTTGTTAGGTACACCATTCATTTAAAAAAAGGATGGAAAGGATTAATTTCCAGCTTGATGGAATATTACAAATTGAATCTGTTCATGTCCTTGTTACCAGGTTGAGAAGTGAAATTGACTCTTTCCCTCCAGTGGTATCCTCTGACTTGTCCCCAGAAGGAGCCAGTCCCTCTGTTGACTTGTAACCCTGGAGGTTAGTTGTGGCTGTTTGATTTTTATTATAAATAAAAATTGGTTTCTCTCTCTCTCTCTCTCTCTCTCTCTCTCTCTCTCTCTCTTTTCTGTTAGGTTTACCACTGTAATCATCTGTAGTTTATTAAATTTCACTGCTGTGTAATTCCCAATAATACATGAAGTTAACACAACTTCATTGTTGTTGATTAGCTTCTAGATAAGCACATGACTTCTTTGTAGAAGGGGATTATAAAAACAGTGTTGCTATGCATGTTTTTGTACAGAGCCTTGGTATATGTAGTTAAAACTTTTTATCATATAAACTACATGTAGAATTACTTATAATTTCTAGTTTATGTATTTTTTTTCTTTTTCAAAATCTTACCTTTCTTTTGACCTATTCTGAGACATCTTATTTTTTATTCTATTATACATAACTCAAAACTTTAAGTTTAATGCTTCTGAAATATAGAAAATTATTTATTTTGAATGTTAATCATGTATCAAAGCTCTCTAGCTTTTTCTAATTGTTTATTGCATGGCAAGTCAGGCACTGTCAAAATCATGTGCAAATGATAATTCTTTATTAACCTCATTTCAGTCTTTTATCTTGCATTTTTTTCTTGTTTTTGACCATTTGGTAGAGCCTCTGGCACCATATTTCATATAAAGGTGTGGTGGATATCCTTGTATATTCTCAGTTCAGAAGGGAGAATTCACAAATGCCCCAGTTATGTTTGATGCTTCCTCTATTTTTTTTTTGTAGATTATTTTCAACAGAGTCATGAGACTATTTTATTCCTTATTTACTAAGGTATTTTTGTTTAAAAGTTTTAAAATACTTTATTATTATTTTAATCCTATATATTTATGGGGTACAGTGTGATAATTCAGCACATACATGCAATGGATAGTGATCAAACGAAACATTTAAAATTTTTATGGGCATATAATAATTGTATATATTTAAGAAGGAACAGAGTGATATTTGAATACATGTAGGTTGATTCCATTCCTTTGCTACTTTGAACAGCCCGACATAAACATGAGTAAGCAGGTGTCTCCTTGATATTTGGACATCATTTTCTTTGGATAAAAATTCAGAAGTGGGATAATCAGATCACATGATAGTACTATTGTTAGGTTTTTAAAGGATACTGTTCTCCATTCCATAATGATCATATAAATTTGCATTTGTAAATGTGTTTTAGGGTTCCCTTTTCTCCACATCCTTACCAGCACTTTTTGGTCTATTTTTAGCATAATCATTCTAATAGGAATGTGATGTCTCATCTGGTTTTAATTTGCATTTCCCTAACAGTTAATGATGTTGAGCATTTTTCCATAAATTTTGTTGACTGTTGAATTTCCTCTTTTGCCAATTATCTATTTGTATTATTTGCTTATATTTTAATTGAATTATTTGTTTTTTGTTATTGAAGTTTTGAGTTCCTTATATATTCTGGATAATGATTAATGTCAGATGAGTAACTTGCAAATTTGTCTCCCGTTCTGTAGGCTGTCTCTTCACTCTGTTGATGCTTTCCTAAACTTCTTAATCTGATATAATGTCATTTGTCAAATTTTGCTGTTTGACAAATGGCATTATATCAGATTAAGAAATTTAGGAAAATTTTAGGAAAAATTTTTGTGTGCTTTTGGGGGTCTTATGCAAAAATACTTACCTGTCTAAACATCTTGAAGTGTATCCACTATGTTTTCTTTAAGTAGTTTTATAGTTCCAGGTCTTATATTTGGGTCTTTGAGCCATTTTGAATTGATTTTTGCATAGAGTGAGAACAGTCAAGCGTCAATCATCTGCATTTGAATATCCAGTTTTCCAGGTATCATCTGCTGAAAAGGCTGTCATTTCTCCCATGTGTGTTTTTGTTTGCTTTGTCAGAAATCAGTTGGCTTTTGATGCAAGAGGTTTTTTATGGGTACTCTATTCTGTTCCCTTGGTCTATGTGGTTTTTATGCCAATACCATGGGGAAAGGTTTACTTTCTTGAAAATGATGTTGAGATTTATGAAGTGATTTTTCTTTATGAGTTGTGATAATGTTATGGTTAATTGTGCCTTTTTTAAGCAGGGTGGCTAAAACACTGAAGAATGTTCAAATGTGAGACCAACTTTGTATTTTGGAAAACAACCTTGCATTTTGCGTCATATACACATGGCACTAGATTTGAATCATTTATGTCTTATTTATGATAGATGTTGACTTGTTGGACACTTGCAAGCATCATTTAAACTCACAGAAGAGAACTGGGGGGTGGGAAGAGTGTGACCGGTAAATTGTAAGTTCAAGTTAGTGATATGAGATTATTACCTGATCAACATGAGAGCCCCTGTGTCATGTCTGTAGCCCAGTCATTCTTGGGTACCAGGATAGGTTGCTGAGAGAAGGAACCAAGGAAGATGCCTGGAGATGGAGGATGAGACATAAGGTTTATTGGGAGATGCTTATGGGGAAGGTCCAGTGGGGATGAGCTGGAAAGATACCCTCACTAGAGAGACCAGTGGCAACGACTGGACAGGAGCACCTCTGTCCTTCACAGTGCTTTACCAAGTAGTACCTCCTGTCTGTCATGATGCTACCCCAGAAGAGAACACCTCCTGACCCTCATAGTGTTATGTCCACTGGCAGCCATCTGGATGAGTGACACATCCTTTGCACAGTGTCCTCCATTCTGCACCAGTCACCACAGGGAGAGGAGTTTTATAAGTTAGGCTTTAGAAGCAGTGACATCATCAGCATGAGCTTGCTTGTCTTGCTTTGTTCCTTGTATAGTCAGCATCCCAAGGAGAGCAGTCCTGGTCTCCTCCTCCTCCTCCTC
>NW_025999880.1:17200323-17203651 GCF_001458135.2 Marmota marmota marmota
CACAGCAGCTGGGCTGGCAGCAAGGCTGGCAGCAGCTGGACACACAGCAGCAGGGCTGGCAGCAGGGTGTGCGGCAGCAGCTGGTCACACAGGTGGGCTTGAAGGTGGTCCTGCAGCAGGTGGTTTGGCAGCAGGGCTGGCAGCAGCTGGAGCCACAGCTGGAGCCACAGCAGCTGGGCTGGCAGCAGGGTGTGCAGGAGCAGGTCACACAGGCTGGTTTCCAGCAGGTGGTCCTGCAGCAGGTGGTCCTGCAGCCGGTGGGCTGGCAGCAAGGGGAGCAGCAGCAGTCACTCATGGTGGCAGGTGTGGAGGGTGGATCCTGTTCACAGGAGACTTTCCTAGAATCTGATGACTTCTCCCCATCTGGGCCTTTTAAACGTGGGTCTTCCAAGGTTTGGGCCAATCATTAGGACAGTTCCTCGTTGTTGTTTACATTAATTTTCCTATTGTTTTCTATGTTCAGTGTGGGTATTAACAAGGAGGAAGTTGTTTCCTAAAGTCATGAATCTTTTGAAAGTGAGTGTTTCATCTGTTTCTTAATTGGCAGTAAGTCATAGGGACTTTGTTGAGATAAAAGGAAGGAGCCACAGCATCTGCATTGTTCCTGCTCTGATCATCACCTGGGCATGTGGCAGTTCCTGCAGGCCTGTGAGGGTCAGGGTTGCTGTTCCCCTACTACTGTGTTCTTTTTCCTTTATGTAGATTAGGAAGTTTCTCTGGGAATGATAATGATGCTGCTATGATGAACCGAATGCCTAGTTCCATGTCTGTGTACATAAGAAGTGGTTGAGGCATCTGTCTCTGGACCAGCTTCTCCACCTGTGTATCCCAGGTGTACCAAAGGCACTTGGGAAGAGGCTGTAAACTGTGTTCCCAGCAGAGCCTAATCAGGTGTGTGGAAGCAGAAGGATTCCCCTGGGACTTAGAAAACATCCATCAATCTCTAGCCTAGGTGACCCTTTGTCTTTGTCCATGGCTGAGCTGCTGGGTTTCCTAGAATGAGGTCCTTCATGTATATAAAAATAAGTTGGTATAACTGGGGAGTTCTAGGAATTTGTTGGGGACTGGAGTCCTAACCCTGTTTACCAGCAGAAACAGTTATTTCAGGAAACATGAAATACATGTCTTGTGTTCTTTCTTTCTTCTCTATTTAGTGAAGGAATTAGAGGAGATTATGCCCAGTTATTTGTAAGTTCTACTATGTTCCAAATTTTTCTGAAGTACAAAATATTCATTTAAAAAAGTGTTCAAATTATTAGTTTTCAACGTGATACACCAATTGAACACTCCCCTGTTTCTATAACAGGTTAATGAATAGAGTTTATCCCCATCCTCAAAACATAACTCCTTAATCATCCCCGTTGGTAGATAATCAGTCTACTGATATATAACTTTGTAGGTCACTTTAGGCTGTTTTATAACTTTTGATAAATGAAATGGTATGGATTTGGCCACTGTTCTGCACATTAATATTGAGATTCACCCAGGTAATTCATTCATCTTGTTCCTCTATTATCCTACATTAAATGTATAAGTCACAATTTCTTTGTTTACTATACTGTCGATATACATGTGAGTTGTTAGCAGTTGGAGACTATTAAAATATTAAAACTAATTCTGACTATTAAAATATTAAAACTAATGGAAATTCTTGAAGGTTTTTTTGTTAATAAATGTAAATATTTCTGTTAAATAGCATACCTAAGATTAGAATAGCTGATAGATTTGCTTAGTCAAAATATTTATATTCAAGAAGTCTTGCCCATCTTTGCATAAATTCATTCCTAGGCATTTTACTCTTCATGATAATATGCATCTATAGTTTAAAATTTTAAGTTTTAACCGTTTGAAATATAGAAAAATAATTTATGAATGTGTGTTGGTCTGATACCCCAAATCCCTCATTATTTATAATAGTTTGTCAATAATATATTTTAAAAATCTTACACAACAGTCAGGAAGTGGCTGTAATGGATATAAAGAATATAGTTGTGTGCATTTTTCTTGTAGCAGGGGCCACTCTTAATATTTCACAATTATGTAGTTTATGACTGTTTCTTCTCATCAGATCAGCTGAAATTTTTTTCTATTTCTATTTCCTAAACTATTAAAATTTATAACATGCCTTTTCTTAAGTTATTGGAATGACATTATGATTATTTCATTTTTTAATTTAGTAAATATGATTAAAACATTGGTCAATACTCAAATCTTAGAACAACTTTGCATTTCTGAAAAGAATTCAAATGGCTATGATTATGTGCATTGGCACTGCATTTGATTTGCCTATTTGTTGTTGAGGCTGTGTTGCATCCCCAGAATTTAACCTCCTGTTCTTATTGTATTTCTTCCATTCTCTAAGAAACTCAGCTCTCAATATGTCAAGATTCCTCATTCTCCTGTGGCCCAATTTGCCCTTAATAGTGGCTCCCTGTACTGGTGTATGTGAAGGTAATTTATACCCATATTATAATCTAACAGTGCTATTGCAGATCACCGGCATGGGGAACAACAGAGAGACTAGAACATCCCATAAGTCCCCACAGGGAAGATTTATGCAATGTTATCTTTCTACATATTGGGTGTGGTTTGTCTCCCAAAGGTTCATGTGCTGGAAATTTGCTCCTAGTGTGGTGGTGTTGAGGTGCCTTTAGCACTTTGATGGAGTAGCGCCCAGTGGAAGGTGGTTAGTTGATTGAGGCTACACCCTCATGAATGGATTCATAGGGTTTCAGGGAGTGAGTCAGGTTGTGTGGGACTGTATAGTTTCCAAGGGAATGGGTTGTTTTAAGTCAAGGTTGGTTGTCTCAGCTTTGTGTTCTTCTTCTTCTCTCACCACGTGATCTATGAGCCTGCTTTCCCTTCAACTTGTCTACCATGTTGTGACACAGCCAGGGGGCCCTAGTCAGATTCTGGTGCTGGCCCTATCTGAACTTTCCAGGTACCAGAATCATGAGCCAGATAAACATCTTTCCTTTATAAATCACATATGCCTAGCATGTGTGAGACACTGGGTTTGGTTCCCAACACCACATAGAAATGAATAAAATAATTGTCTAGTGACAAATAAAAAATATATTTAAAAAATCACCAACCTCCAGACCAAGGTATTAATGAAAAACAATATCAAATTCACAAAGAACAGCAGAGTTCTTTGGAATGTAAGGAGCCAACTTAGAGGTAACACACTGCAGTGTTCATTGTTATTATCTGGATGTGTGATATCCCCTGGCCCAGTGACTCTTACATGGTTCACACATAGGTGATTTTATATATATATATATATATATATATATATATATATATATATATATATATATATATATAT
>NW_025999880.1:17204875-17244097 GCF_001458135.2 Marmota marmota marmota
TATATATATATATATATATATATATATATATATATATATATATATATATATCCTCAGTAGTAGTATACATGGGTTCAGAGATTGATGGGTGGAAGTAGAAGTGAGTCTTTTTTCTCATTTTTAACTATCTCGACAATATACTTGGCAATTTGTGCCCCCATTCCCATGGCTTTGAGTTCCACTCAGTTAAGAGCTTTGTGCCTAAGTAAGGGATAGTCTATCAGAGGATATACTCTAAAGTGACAACTGTTTCCTGGTCATGTTGGACTCCTCATGTCAACAGAGAAAATGGCAAAGTCAGGAGTTACTCTTTGATGAAGTACAATTGTAATGAAGAAATAGAGCGTTGGGAGGATTATTCCTGGAATTTAGGGGATTCACTGGAGTATCCCACAGTGTGCCCTGGGAATAGCCACAAAAGAGCTATGGCAGCAACCATGGCATGATGGCCTGATAACCAAAGGCTAATGATTCTACTTGTCTTGAGATGTCATTGTAAGTGTCTTCAGGCCAATAAAGAAGACCCAATCCTGCACCTGAGTCTATCTATTATTTACTACATGACTGTACACAATGAACTATGTTTATCTGAAAAATGGAGAAAATAATTTGTGGGGGCTGGTATGATACTCAGAATGGATAATATAGTCTGTAATATACATTTAAATCTATCAGGAACTACTGTACAATGAAACAAAACACAATGTGAAATAAATTGTGTCAGAATTCATTAAGAAACATAAATGAATCCTCGTGACTCATGATATAATTCTAAGTGATCATGAATAGAACAAAGCAGGACACCAGAAACATGAGTATATTAGAAAGCAAAACAGGATTATTGAGATTACTAATCAGTTGCAAAAATTATGAGAAAATTCTAAGGCTGTGTTTGTAAGATACATAAAGAAAGAGATTGAAGGGATACTGGGATACCAGCTATGGCTCCCTTCTCCCTGCAGGGAGAAGTCTATGTTACCCCTGTTAAAATAAATCCTGCATTATATGCTTGCCTGGGCATGCTTCTCTAACGTTGTACATGTGAGGGAGCTGAACTCATCACTGGTAACCAACTATATTATTGGTGCTTGCTTTTTTTACGAAAACCAGGACATGGGTGGAGCTGGTGCCAAACGTGGAGCCAATGTCAGTAAACAGGGATCCTTCCATACATGTTGACGGGGGAAGGCAGTAGCTTACTGCCTGGAACAGGCTTTGACCATGTCTTTCATCAGCTGGTACTAATTAATCCCCAACAGGATCCTGCCTCCACCCTTTATTTGACTCCTTCTCTAAAACAAGCTCTACAAAAAATTAACAAAAAAAAATTGTCAACAGTAATGGTGGATCAATTTCTTGTTTCTAATGTTCCATTATCATTGGTAATTTTTTTCTGGAAAACCTTATGCCTTTGCAGCAGTCATTTCTATTTATAATAAAATTATATTTATTAGAATGGTTAAAAAAAATAAAGAGGTTGAAAATTTTTATTTTCTATTTAAAAATTTTCCATGGTTTTAATTGGTGCATTAATTGTACATAATTGGGGAAGTTTTGTTACATATTTGAATATGCACAAAATATAACAATAAAATTTGATCAATATTACTCCATAGCACTTCCCCCTCCCTCCCTGACCCCCATCTTCTCCTACCTTTTCTCTACTGATTTCCCCTTTATTTTTATGAGACTCCTGCCCCTCCCCCACTTTTTCTTTTCCCTTTCTAGCTTTCATATGAGAGAAAACATATGACCCTTGACCTTCTGAGTTTGGCTTATTTTGCTTAGCATAATGCAATGGTCTCTAATTCCATTCATTTTCCTGCAAATGACAATTTAATTCTTCTTTATGACTGAATACAACTCCATTGTGCATATATATCACATTTTTTTAATGCATTCATCCATTGATGGGCACCTAGGCTGGTTCTATAGTTTGGTTATTGTAAATTGTTCTGCTATAAACATGGATATGCATGTAGTATGATAACTTTAATTCCGTAGGATGAATACTGAGGGATGGTATAGCTGGGTCATATGGTGGGTGCATGTCTGAGACTGATGATCTTAAGAGTCCAAGCCAAGACCAAAACTCCAGAATGAGGAAATCATGAAGATGCACATGATCCCAGGACATAGGAAAGAAGAAAAACCAGGATGAAGTCCTTTGCACTCCATCAAGCTGACTCAGGATTTTCAATGAGTAGAGTAGCAACAGAAATTTCAGTGACAGCATGCTGGCTGTCAGGGTAGTCTAGAAAGTGAAATTGTCCACAAAATAGAATGCCAGTGTTGTGGGAGGATGATGGGGCTTTGTGGAATTCGATCAGCCACCAGAAGGCTGGTGGCAACTGGACATACAGCAGTTAGGCTGGCATCAGGGCATGCTGCAGCAGCTGGGTGCAGGGCAGGGTGTGCCGCAGCAGCTGGTCACACAGGCTAATCTCCAGCAGATGGTCCTGCAGCAGGTAGCCTGGCAGCAAAGGGAGCAGCAGGAAATGGGTCATGGCAGCAGGTGTGAAAGGGGGATCCTGTTCACAGGCAATTTTTGCAGCATACGACAACTCCTTACAACCAGGCTCTCTTGTCTATCTGGCCTCCAACATTTGGAACCATCAGCAGCCTTTTCTTTGTGGTTGTTCATGTTATATCGATATTCAGTTTGTGTTTGTGAAGGAAGAAGTTATTCTTTAAGTGATAAAAGCGTTCAGAAAGTAAACGTTTAATCTGTTTCTTAAGAGGGCTTAACTCACAGGAACTGTTTCCAGATGAAAGGAAGACAGTCACCTCATTAGCATCCTTGGTGCTCTGAGCATCCTTTTGGTCATGTGGCGGTTCCTGCTGCCCTGGGAGGCACTGAATGGTGTTCTTCTAGAACAGTTCCTTCTTCTGTATTCAGATTAGGAAGTGTCTGTGGGAGGAGCTCAATGCTGCTGTATTCACAGGGAGGAAGAGCAAGTGTTTACACAGAGGATTCTGGCTCAAGGCTCCTAGATGCATCTGTCTCTGTACCAGCTCTTCCATCTGTGTGTCCAAGCCATATTGGAAGAGGGTGTTTGGCATGTGGTTTTGCCCAGCAGAACAGACCAGAACCTCAGGGTAGAAACAGAAGCAGTGCAGGAGATGATCCGGTTATGGATGAATGTGTGGGTGACTATCGGTCCTGTTTTATCCAGGATGAGCCTGTGGGACTTTCCGCCACAGAAGCCCTGCAGACCCAGGCAAGCCAGGATGAGCAGGTGACTCTAGTCCTAACTTGGTACCAGCATAGTCACTGATCTTTGTCAGGGATTTTTCTCAGTCTTTCCTTCTGTCTGTCTCTCTTTCTTTCTCCTCTCCTCTCATTCTGTTATTTTCTTGACTTCTTTTCTTTCTTTTAACATATCACTCTTTTTTTTTTTTTAACATATCCTCTCACTCAATCCCAGTGGGAGCTGATCATTCTTGATGTGTAAACTTCTAAGTCAGTTTTGACTTTTTCCCTTTTATGTAAACAAAATGAGTGATTGGTTGTTCTCTATTGAGGTTAAGAGTGGAGGCTCATCTGTACGTTTATCTGCTGTGTTCATTCTTCATGCTACACTATCTCTCACAGACTGAAGCTGACTCATTTCATTTTTGTTTTCCTAGAGGAAAACAAGTAACTTGTTTGCAGGTTGTGACTATTCAAATTATTGCTACTATATGGGCTTTTGTACAGAGCCTGTGATCATGTGTATAAATTTCTCTGGTGGATATACAAAAAAGTATAGAATTGGTCATAGAATTCCCATGCACAAATCTTTATTTCTCCCTTTGTGGTGGACTTATCAATTTTTCAACAAATTTGTTCTCATATGTTTTATTTTTATGTACCCTATATATCAAATTTTAAAATTTAAAGTTTTACTGCCTCTGAAATATAAAAAATAACCCATTTTTGCATGTTTGCATGTATGTGAAATCCCTGGTTATTTTTAAAAGTTTATTGCAGATTTTTTGGGAAGGGGCAATATTCAATGCATGGTTATGTTATGGCCAACAATACTTCTTTTGTTAGTTTCAGCATACTATTTCTATCTCCTTTTTTTTTTTTCTCTAGCTTTGGTCCACTGGTCAACGCTTTAATACAACTGTGAATAAAATGGATATCTTTGTATAATCTTAACATAGGAGAGAGATCTCTCAATATTTTACCATTATTTATGATGCTCCTTGGTTTTCTGTAGATTTTCTTTTTTTTATTAGAATAGAGTTTCATGAGTCTGGTAAAACCCTTTATATGTAACTTGCTTTGTGTCATCTTTAGTTACTTGCTTTGGGGGACTTAAAAATTCCCATTTTTGCAAGGTTCAGGGGCACATACCTATTATCCTAGCAGCTAGGGAAGCTGAGGTAGGAGGATTACAAGTTCAAAGCCAGCCTCAGCAACTTAGGCTCTAAGCAACTGAGTAAGACACTCTCTCAAAATAAAATATTTTAAAAAGGGTTAGGTGTTGGGGATATGGTTCAGTGGAAGTGTCCTTTAGTTCCAATCCCCTATAACAAATATACACACACACATACACATACACACACACAAGTAAATAAATAAATCACCAGTTTTAGAGGTCACAAGCTAAGCAATATAGTAATATATTGCAACCAATATATTGTCAATAGCTTTGCTGTAGACAACACCTCTGTTGTGTGAGCCATAATGGAAAAGTGGTTTTCCAGGGACTTGGATGTAGCATTTGTGTATCTCAATGTGGTTGAAACCATTGATACTCCACTTGGGCCTGGGGAAGAGTCTGATCAATGGCTAATAGGTGGCGTCCCTGATCAGAGGTCCCACAACTCACTCTGAGCTTATGTTAACCCACATTTTTCTGAATATGTATCCTGTGAAGAGCCTCAATATTAAGATTACAGATCACTTCACTTTTGCTGCCTTCTGATTACCCATTCCCACTCTATAAACAACCCTGATTCTTTGTCTCATAAATATTTCTAAAGCCTTATGCTTGGATACAGAGTAGAGACTCACTCTCCCATCCTTTGCTTGGCTGACTCAAATATCTCTTTATGTTTTGAAAGCAACTCGTTTTGCTGATTGGCATATTACACAGTGGGTCAAATAGGACTGCTTCAGGAACAGCAATGAGGCTTTTAAAATCATCAGAGTTGTTTTATGTTGAAAATATGCTGCTGCTTATAGAAAAAATTTTTTTTTCTTTACAAATTTAGATAATGTTATGATCAGTCTACTTTTTTCAGCAAATGTGATTAAATGTTCCAATGTGACATTTCTGAAAATCATGCGATGTTGTTATGATCATAGGCCTATTGTACCGGATTTGACTCACTTCCATCTTATGGATCTGTTCTAGAGCTCTCTCTTTCACTTGTGGAAAGAGGTCTTCTCCAGGTGTCTTACATTGTCATCCTTCTATGTGTATATGTCGCTAAATATCCTTTCTTAAATAGATACCAACCCATTAGATTAGGATCCAAACTATTTTGGTATGAACTTATCTTAGGTAATTGCATCTTCAGTAGTATGATTTGAATAGAAATTCTATGTGATCATATTCAACACATAACACTGGATTATTCCCTAGAATATCCATGCACAATAATGACCACAAATGGGTAATAACAGCAGCCAGGGCTAGACAATGACATAGTAACTACAGTTTCAGACCCATCAGGCAGGAAGATCTAGGTTACATTGCTCAAAGTATCTACTCAGCAGATCACGGCCATGTAAGGATTTGATTCACATGATACTAAGGAACAAATTCCTTTAGATGAGACTCTCAGGAGGACACAAGAGATTCTCAAAGCCTTTTTTGAGGTAGATGAATCCCTCCAGTGGCTGGTAAGAGGCTAGGGCCTCAAAGGATCCCTGCATTCAAGAAAGTCATTAAATGCAACCCCAGCTGCCACAGCAAGTAGCTGGTGCTCACTGAGGTGTGGGAAACTAATTTGGGAAGAACATTGTAAGCAGAAATGCTATATGTATATACAAGGGATTACTCCTTCCTCAGTTACATCAAGTCAAGGACTCAGTTTGCTCCAGTTAAGTCCTGATGCCATTTCTACTTACCTGAGATGTCAGTGTAAATACACTGGAGCAGGAAGAAAAGGCCCAGAATTGGATCTTGCTCATTATTAAGCACACAGCATCACACAATGAAATGTTCTCCTCTGAAAAAGGGAGATGCTAATTTATGGGGGGCTGTTTTGAGGCTCAGGATGGATGATGCCCTTGGTACATGTGTTCGTACATGTCATATAAGGAATGCTGTCCAAGAAAACACAGCACAACATGGGGTGAGAATGGTGCAGAATTTATTAAAAGCCATTTAAGTAAGAATTCCTGCTTCTAGGAAGATTATGGAAACAAAAATCTGAAAGAAACATGAGTACACAAGAAACATGAGTACATTGAGAAAGAAAACATGATCACGTAGATCACTGATCAGCCAGAGAAACCTATGTGGAGAGCTGTGAGTATTTGTTACATAGAGAGAAGAGAGTGAAGATCTTGATGTAAGAGTCAAAGGCAAGAACATAAGTCTGAAATTGAGATACAGGAAGATGCTGCTTGATGCCCCAGACATAAATCAGGACAAAGTAGTCTGTACATCCTCAAACTGATTCACAGGGCTTACACAAGCAGGGAAGTAACAGGCATTTTGGTGACAACATGCTGGGCTTGTGAAGTAGATTTTTGCCTAAGGAGGTAATTCAGTTGACAGAAGTTTGTTTGTGCAGATGTTGGTCCTTTGGGGACTTGAGCATTAGCAGCAAGGCTGGCAGCAGCTGGATCCGTAGCCCTGGCCTAGGCAACCAGGCAGGCAGACACAGGTGGGGTGGTAGCATCTCCTTGTGCAGTACACGGGTCCAGAGCAAACTGGCTGGCAGCAGCTGGACCCACAGCCACTGGACTCACAGCAGGAGTTGGACCCACAGCCACTAGACCCACAGCAGCAGGGCTGGCAGCAGGGTGTGCGGCAGCAGCTGGTCACACAGGTGGGCTTGAAGGTGGTCCTGCAGCAGGTGGTTTGGCAGCAGGGCTGGCAGCAGCTGGAGCCACAGCTGGAGCCACAGCAGCTGGGCTGGCAGCAGGGTGTGCAGGAGCAGGTCACACAGGCTGGTTTCCAGCAGGTGGTCCTGCAGCAGGTGGTCCTGCAGCTGGTGGGCTGGCAGCAGGTGGGCTGGCAGCAAGGGGAGCAGCAACAGTCACTCATGATGGCAGGTATGGAAGATGGGATCCTGTTCACAGGTGAGTTTTTCTGATATGAAAAAGTCTGTTTTCTTGAGGCTTTTATACCCTAGATTCCCAATGTTGGGACCAATAAGAAGAACTTTTCCTTGTGTTTTCTTGTTGTTATTTTGGTCCCTGGTGAATTGTTAAGGAAGTTATTCTCTTTGTGTTTTGAACTTCATGAAAATTAGTTTTAATCTTTTTCCTAATTGGGAATGCTATTTATGAATGTTTTCCAGAAATGAAAAAGGCAGGATTCATCATCAGCATAATTTCCACTTATGTCATATCATCTGGTCAGGTGATCTTCCCACTGTCTTGAGGAGGGTCGGATTAGCTGTTCCTCTTGGGTCTGCTTCCTTTAGCTCCATGTTGATTGGGAAGTGCCATGAGGATTTAGGATTCTGACGTCTTTTTTCTGTGTTGCCATCTTGTAGGGTCCAAGACTGATCACCCAAGCAAGTCTGACTCAAGGCTACCACAAGGGTCCTAATCTATGACAATCTGCTCTATGGCAACGTGTATATGGAATTTCCATCAGAGAGATTTGAGTAGAAAGCGATGGGCACAATTTTTTCATATGCAAATCAGCACCTTAGCAAGAAGATAGTGGCAGATTCCCTGCACAGGGATTCAGAAAGCATCAGTACATACCTGCTCATCTTGATTTTTCTGGCCTGCTCAGTGAGCTCAGGTGAGATACCCCAATATACACATCCTTGCCTTTATACACTGAGAGAAACTGGTTCCATGTGATGAGTCTCCAGATATTTTTAATCCGTAAACTCATACATTTTAACAAATGTGTTGACTTCTCTGCCATGATTTCTTAAACATTTTTCCTTTCCCATGGGAATGAGATTCCCATGAGATTGTCCTGCCACAGAGAAAGTGTGTCCCCAATATTTAGATGGTAGATAACATTAGTATAACAATATTTCAATATGGCACTATCAGTAGCATCTCCTGCTGACCCTTGATGATGTGAGCCTTCTGAATTTTACTGGAATGTACTCATGTTTTAAATTTACATTTCTTTGATGACTAATGTATAGTAAACATTTGTTACTTCTTTTTCCTGTTTCCTGAGTGCTTGTTCAAGTCTTTTCACCATGTTTTTCTTGGTTGTCAGTTTCTTATTAATTTCATGGATTCTGGACATGTGCTTTGGATATGTAGCACATATCTATATACATATGTATTTTTAGTGTATATGCAGAGAGATAGTTATGTATAGAAATTGTATATGGGTGATAGATAAATATCTATGTATGTTGATTATTTATATATTTAACATATTTTATCCCATTCTGTATTATCTTCCCTTTTCACTCTTTTAATGCTGTCTTTGGATAATTAGAAGTTACTACTTTTAATATTTAATATTTTAATGATACGATTAATCAATTTTTCCTTAATTTGGCACATTAAATGTTTTGCTTAACAGCTCTTTCAGTAGCTCAATATCATGAAACTTCTCTTCTAAAAGCTTTACTGTTTTACCTTTTATACTTACATCTAAAATACAGCATTAATTAATTTTATGCAGTTTCTTTTTTTTTTCTGAGGGAGAAAGTGCCATAGTAGATTTTTTCTTTTTTGTACTCAGGATTGAACCCAGAGGTAATTTACCAAGAAACCACATCCCCAGCCCATTTTACTTTCTATTTTGAGCCAGGGTCTGACTAAGTTGCTTAGGGTCTTGCTAAGTTGTTGAGGCTGGCCTTGAACTTGAGATCCTCTTTCCTCAGCCTCCAGAGTTGCTGGGATTACAGGCATGTTCCGCTCTGCCCCTTGCCATGGCAGGATTCTGATGCGTGAATTCTGTGTTTAACTGAAACTCTAATGTTCCCTTGTGTGGGGGTCATATAAAACGTAAAATAATATTATATAAAATTGAACATGTAAAATAGTATTATGCAGAACATGTGGCAATCAGATTCTTCCCTAGGGTTTGTTGGTTGTTGCTGTTTCTTTGTGATTATTCTTAACAAATTCTGTTAAGTTGATAATCTTTATCATTTGTAGTCACTGAAATTTCTTCTTGGCCAGGTAATAATTTGACAGAGATTTCCTTCAACATCTCAAATGAACACATGTTCCAGTCCTTGCTGAGGAGCCTCGAGCCCCTGTTGGGGTATGCTTCCAACACTCAGCCAGACAGCTGACGTCTCTGCCTTAGCTTTTACTTCCTACTTGCTCTCCAGAGCTTCACATCAGCCAGAGGTGAGAGCTCAGAGTTTCCTCAGATCTAACTTGAGCATGCAATCCCTTGCCACCTGTGCACAGCCTCCTAGATTCCCAGGGGTATGTCATCAAAGTCCCTGCGGACACCTCAACCTTCAGTTTTTCTTCTTAAGGTTTTAGTTATCTTACTCTTTCCCTAATCTCTATCCACCATCCTTGAGAAGATATGCTGTTAAACCATAGCCAGGGTCTATGGGTCTGGATGCGTTTGCTATCCCAGATTTTCATACTTAGCAAGCTCTAAATTAGCTAAAATAAAGATAGCCTTGCAAAAATATATTCTGGAAAAACCACCAGACAGATCAAATAATGACACTTCTCTACGAATGGACTTAGCCCTGTTTTGTCCCTTTGGGTGGCTGTTAGACTGCCAGTTCTTGCCATGATGATAGGCTGTTGGTTTTCAAGGGAGCTGTATGCTGGGTGAGATGGGAATGAAAATAGGGCAAGTTAAAACGTCACAAAGTCACTGTTCTTACAAAGGTGCAGACATTTTTTTCCTGCATAATTGCTTCCCAGAGTATTTCAAACCTTTGGTTAATTCCAGAGTACTTTAGTGCTAAGAGCCATAGCCAAGTAGGAACGAGGCATGGCATTTTTGGTTGAAAGGTGACGCTAGCAAGCCATTGAGATGATAATGATTATGTTAAGATCTGCATTTGATTGGATATTAGACCCCTGCTGTCCAACTCCGCCTGCTACTTTGGAGCTCTCACAGGGACTCCGGGAGAGTTCCCATTGGTTGGGGAAGTGCAGTAGGAGGGATTTCCGGAGGAGGGATTTGCTGTTGGTGTGGTGTGTCCCTGGGGAAGGCCGTGTGCGTGGCATTCGCGGGAGTTTTGAAAATAAAGTCTGTTCCTGCTTGAGTAGCTGGTGATTTTGTGCCCAGCCAGACTGTGGCACTTTAGTGGCCCAGATCCACCCACACTGGCCTGCATGAGACCCAGGCTCACAGTAGGCCCCGGTGCATCCTACCTCCTGCAGATACCGCAGGAGCCCAGCTTTGGTAACAGGACCACCCCTTCTGACCAGCAGACTACCACAGCCTGCAAGGGACTGAAATTATAGTTATCTTATATTAGACAAGATGCCAAAAACCTACATTGGAGAAAATATAGCTTCTTCAACTTATTAAGGAAGATTAGGCCCTAAGAAACTTAGTGAGACACTGCCTCAAAATAAAAAGTAAAATGGGCTGGGGACGTGGTTTATTGGTATATTACCTCTGGGTTCAATCCTGATTACAAAAAAATAAAAGAAAGAAAGAAAGAAAAAATCTACTATGGTGCTGGGGAAACTGGAAGTCCATATGCAACAAAATGAAATTAAGCCCCTATCTCTCACAATGCACAAAACTCAACTCAAAATGGATCAAGGACCTAGGAATAAAACCAGAGACCCTGTATCTAACATAAGAAAAAATAGGCCCTTATCTTCATCATGTGGGATTAGACCCCAGCTTCCTTAGTAAGACTTCTATAGCACAAGAATTAAAATCAAGAATCAATATATGGGATGGATTCAAACTAAAAAGTTTCTTCTCAGCAAAAGAAACAATCTGTGAGGTGAATAGAGTCTACACCTTGGGAGCAAATCTTTACCCCTTACACATCAGATAGAGCACTAATCTCTAGGTTATATAAAGAACTCTAAAAGATAAACAAAAATAACAAATGACCCAATCAATAAATGGGCCAAGGACTTGAACAGACACTTCTCAGAAGAGGATATACAATCAATCAACAAAATATATGAAAAAATGTTCATCATCTCTAGCAATTAGAGAAATGCAAATCAAAACTGCTCTAAGATATCATCTCACTCCAGTCAGAATGGCAGCTATTATGAAGACAAACAAAGGTAAGTGTTAGCTAGGATGTGGGGAAAAAAGTATACTCATACATTGCTGGTGGGACTGCAAATTGGTGCAGCCAATATGGAAAACAGTATGGAGATTCCTTGGAAAACTGGGAATGGAACCTCCATTTGACCCAGCTATCCCTCTCCTCAGTCTATACCCAAAGGACTTAAAAACAGCATACTACAGGGTCACAGCCACTTCAATGTTTACAGCAGCACAATTCACAATAGCTAAACTATGGAATCAACCTAGATGCCCTTCAGTAGATGAATGGATAAAAAAATGTGGCATTTATACACAATGGAATATCACTCAGCAATAAAAGAGAATAAAATCATGGTATTTGCAGGCAAATGGATGGCGTTGGAGAAGATAATGCTAAGTGAAGTTAGCCAATCCCCCCAAAACAAGTGCTGAATGTTTTTTCTGATATAAGGAGGCTGACTCATAGTGGAGTAGTCAGGGGGAGCCTGGGAGGAATAGATAAACTCTAGATAAGGCAGAGGGGTGGGAGGGAAAGGGAGGGGGCAGGGGGTTAGAAATAATGGTGGAATGTGATGGTCATCATTATCTAAAGTACATGTATGAAGATATGAATTGGTGTATACAACCAGAGATATTAAAAATTGTGCTCTATATGTGTATTATGAATTGTAATGCGTTCTGCTATCATATATAAATTGAAAAAATTAATAAAAAATAAACAAATAAATAAAAAATTGCTTTATATCATTTTTGCCAGTTTTCTCAATGTTTTCGTGGAGGAGAAAATTTTTGCAAGTCCTTACCAGCTGAGTTTACTCATGCACTCTATTTTTATAGATATTTGTATCAGAAGAATCCCTCCTAATCCTAGTCTTGTAAGTATTTTGTTTTAAATCACGCAAGGTGTGTTCAAAGTTGTCCCTAGGAAATGCTTATTTCCTTTTGTTAAGGTGTCCAATTACATTGAATAAATTTCAGTTGATTTGCATTACTGATAGAAAACAAACCTACTTGGTTTTGTTGTATTGATCTTTGAATATCTAGGATTATTTTTGTTCATATTTTGTTTAGGAATTTTGCATCTCTGTGTCTTGCATGAGTCTTTTCCTCAAATTATATTAGACTCTTAAAACAAATTGGACATTATTTTCTCTTTGTAGAGTGTCTAGGGGAATTTTATCCTTTCTTCCTTGAAACTTTTATGTTTAGTAAAATGCACTGGTGGAAATGGTGGTGCCTTTGTGAAATATGTCTGTTTATGAGGAGGCAGCAAAAGGAGAGGATTAGCATTTATCATCATTAATTAAATTTCTTGTGTTTGTATAAAAATGTTTAGATTTTTCTATTTCTCATGCCAGTTTTAATACATTTTTCCCCCAAGGAAATTACTAACTTGAGGGCAATTAAAAATTTTGGTATGAAGTTTTTTTTTAATATGGTTAAATGTGCTTTTTTTTTTTAAAAAAAAAAATAGCTTATAGCTTTATTAAGGAAACATCTCAGCTTTTTACACTTTATCTCTTGGAATCTTGGTTTCTTTTACTATTGTGGAATATAAGACTATGTCCCATTATTATTTGTGATATCAGTTACAAATTCTACTCTCCATTTTTCTAGAATAGCATTGCCATGGCTTACTGATTTTTTAAAAAAAATTTTTCATGGAACCAACTGCCACAGTCTGGCTGGGCACAAATGCTGCAGTCTGGCTGGGCACACAATCACGAGCCACCACACAGCTTGTAGATTCAAACAGCAACTCTTTATTCCCAAACTCATACCAGCCGTCTACAATCACGTTCTGGGGAAATCCACGTTCTCTGCCCAAATCCACTTCCACTGGGCTTCTGTCTCCCAAAAAATACTGTCTGAATCCCGTGAGAACTCAAGGGGAACTCAGGCAGCAGGATACGCCCTATTCCCAGCAGGAATAATCTTAAACCTGGAATGCCCTAAACCCGTTTATCCTAAACCTGGAACACCCTAATCCGCCCTGGTCCTTGAGCAAGGTCACCTACATGCAATGTCACTGCAAAATGTCCTATTTCCACGAGTCCTTCCACTAAGCAACATGGGGTACGCTGGCAAGGAAATTGTCATACCTACTTGGCTAATGGCTCCCAGCAACCAACACTATTCTAAAGAACTGCAGAAACATGAGATACTCAAGGACAATTGTCTCCACCAGAAGAGACCCTACACATCCAATAATAAAGATCACTCAGCTAGAGTTAGGTGAGTGTCTCGTGAGTGCCAGGTGAGTGTCTCGCTTCCTTCAGGTGTTAATCTATAACCTCAGAGTAACCTATTATATTTTGGTATATTAAAGATTATTTTCTTACTTAAATTTCATCTACCCTGAGCCCTCCTACATTTTTCCCTGACATTAATGGTGCTGTTTCTTGTTAAATGCACTGATGGCTATCCTAAGATGATATAGGTATTGCCTATAACACATCCTAAAAATGCTATTGCTACACCACTTACATTTTCATGTACAGTATCCCTGGCATTGGTTTGCAGCTAATATGAGATAAGGGTTAACTTTTATCCACTGACCCAGATGGATTTCCTATTGTTCTGGCACCAATTGAAAAGACCAGCCTCTAACTTTGCTGCCAACAACTCTTTTCACATGAGTAACTCCCTTTCTGACCTCACTGTTGTAGGTAAACTAAAACTAGGGAGAAAAAAGGCACCAAAAGCCAAACTCACCTCCTTTAACATCCTTTCTTTCTCAGATCTTTCATCATAATTTCATATAGTCTTTGTAGCTTTCCAATTAATTGATTTAAAAAATTAAAATTTCAAAGATTTTAGGGTTGTTATCTCAACCGCGCGACCAGCACGCTAGCTTCATACTAGAGGTTCAAAGCATAGAAGTTAACTAGTGAGATCTAAATAAACACACAAAACTCAATTTCCCTTTTTCTTTGACCAGGTCTGAGACGGCCCTCCCCTCTGGCTCCTGCCTCGAGCCACCCCCTCCCCTCTGGCTCCTCCCTCGAGCCACCCGGTGGGGCAGCGAGGTTACACAAGACTAACAGGAGAGAGAGAGGCAGGGCACGCCAGAGAGTGGCCTTTTATTGGGGAACAAGAAATTCAGGGGAAAATTCCATCCAATGAAGTTTGAGGGGGACAGCATTCCAAGGTCAGGGTCAGTGATTGGTCTCAGGGTCAATGGTCCGTCACACCCCCACACGGATGGGCTCTCACACCTAGAAAGGGTTGGGATTAGTTCTGACACAGTTTAGCCAGAACGCCTCACACCCAATCAGGGAGGTGCCCAATCATGTGCGAGAATGTCTTCCCACAGTTATCAATTGAATCTCTGTAGTGAACCACCTAATAGTATCTCCTCTAGAATTTAACTACTGCTCTTTTTGAGCAGACAGGAAATTAGGCAAGTGAAAAGGAAGGGAACAGAGAACTGAAAGGAGAACATCTTAAGAACAACCCAGGACAAACCAACCCTTTTAGGAAAATACCTCTGTCCCAATTATGTACCCTAACTCATTTGTAATCCTTCACACAAACTGAAGTGTACCCTGGGATAGATAGCATAAGCTTGGAGTTTCTTGCTGTATGACTTCTCACAGGTTAATTATTCATTCATTCATTTTTGCAAATGCATTCATCCCTCTGTATCTGTGAAGGATTGGTTCCAAAGCCCCTCAAGGATACCAAAGTCTTTGGATGCTCAGTTCCTTTATAAAAAACTAGCATAATTGCATATTGCCTATGCATATCCTCCCATATATTTTAAGTCATCTTTAGATAGAATATCTGATAGAATGTATTTTTGTTTTGTTTTTGCAATGTTGGGCATAGAACCCAGGCCTCACACATGTTAGGCAAGTGTTCTAATGCTGAGCTACCCTCAGCATCCCCAGTATCTAACAGAATGTAAATACTGTGTAAATAGTTGTTCTACTATATTATTTAGGGAATAATCACAAGAAAAAGATGTGTTCAGTAGAGTTGCATTCTTTTCTGAGCATTTTTGAATCCATGGATGGCAACTGAAGACGGATGTGGAGAACCAACTATATTTATCAAGTGATCATTTTGTGCCAATAAGAGGATGAATAGTGAAACACAAGACCTAATATGTTAAACAGGAATTAGTGATTTTCCTTCAAAGGTATATTATAGCAATGCAGAGCTCAGACTGCAGGGAAGCTGACAGATGCGTATCTTATTTTATCCCTTATTAAACTTATAGCTTTAACAACTCTTGATTTGCATTTTCCTGTATACTAACCACGTTGTATATGTTTTCATTGGTTTATTTGCCATATATACTTATCTCAATATGGAATTTCTAATAGGTTGGGGTTTTCACTTGCTATTTTTCTATTGGGTTTTATGTATTTTCTAAGAAACTGATTTGTAGGACTTTTTTTTTCCCCCTTAATAGCAATCCTGTGCTGATATGTGTATTACTAAAACTATTCCACAATTTGTAATTTGTTTTTATTTTTATTAGTGTCTTTTAATTAACCTAAATTTTATATGTTAACATAATCAAGTTTAGCAATAATTTCTACTAGAGATAACTGACTTTATTTTCTTGGTGATGAAGTTGTTTCTATCTCAAGGTTTAAAAGTTATTTATCTATACTTTTTTTTTCCTAAGAATTTTGAAGTTTTTGAGTCAGTTTCAAGACTTTAATCCATCTGGACTATATTTTAATACATGTGTAACGGTGACCCAATTTCATGTTTAGAGCTGTGTTTATTGAACATTTTCTGGAAAATCATAAATTCACAATAATATTTAAACTAGTTTTTTTTCCTGATCAGTGTTATCAGAAATTTATATTTTTGATAAAGATTTTTCGAGGTGCCAACTTTTGATTTTGTGACTTTTTTTCACTTTATATTTTCTAGTTCATTTATTTCCATTCTCATTTACACCTCTCTTTACTCTTTGTGTTTAGGGCTTTTATTTTTTCTTTGTTACTCATTTTTTCCCCCTAGCTTTATAAGAGGAAATGCTATGTTAATTAATTTTCATTTAATTTTTTTCTAATGCAAATATTTAGAGGCTATAGGGTTCCCTCAACATGCCATGTTTGCGGTATCCTTTACATTTTGATGCACAGTGCTTTCATTACCATTCATTTTCTCAGGTGTTTTTATTTTCATTATAAAATCCTTAATTTTGGTATTCCAAGTCAGTAGTTCTTTCCTTAACTCTATCTAGCTTCTGATTTACTTTTTGTTTTTGTGGGGAGGGCACAGAGGATTGAACTCAGGGACTCTTGACTACTGAGCCACATCCCCAGCCCTATTTTGTATTGTATTTAAGCAATTCACGGTCTCACTGAGTTGCTTAGTGCCTTGCTTTTGCTGAGGCTGGCTTTGAACTCACAATCCTCTTGCCTCAGCCTCCCTAGCTGCTGGGATTACAGGCATGCACCACTGCACCTGGCTATGATTTACTTTTTTATTTACACCAAACACTCCATTTGGTTGTTTTTATGATTTTTTAAATCTTTTTAAGAAAGAATTGAATAACAGCTATTTTATGATGTGAAAGAAATATGAAATGTGGAAATCAAGCCAGCCAGCCACTGCCTCTACATCCAGGAAGTTTAAGTGTTGGAAGGAAATAAAAAGTGTCTCTCAAATGAAACAACAACAACAACAAAAAAAACAGCTTCCAGATGGACCCAGTTTTCTGTGGTGCATGTTGGAGGGATTTTGATTTTTAAGCCTTCAGAGAAGTTATATCAGGAAGTGATGAGGTTAGTCAAAGCTGGAAATCTACACGTAAAACACTCCAATAGCCTGAGCTGAGCTATGAGAAGATACTGAACCAGAAAACAAAGAAAATGAACCTCCATAAATAGTCTTAGAACCCTTAAATGTTTTAATTTCTTTAATTTCAGAATGTTCTTCATGTCTGGGAATCTTTATAAAAATGCTCATTTTGTAGAACTAAGCATACTTTCCATTTATGAATTTCCTCTTGAAATTTCCAAATAGGTTAGTTCTGAATATGCCAAAGTTCTTGTAAGCAGAATAATGATCCCTCTATGATGTGCAGGTCCTCATCTCCTGTGAATGTGTCCTCTGAAAGTCTGGGGGCTTTGCAGATGAGATTAAGTATCATTTTTTTTATCCCCCTCTCCCCGCCTTATTGCGGGTTAACTTTCACATATCAGAGAAAACATTCAACCTTTGGTTTTTGGGGATTGGCTTATTTCACACAGCATGATAATCTCCAGATCCAGCCATTTACCAGCAAATGTCATGAAGTCATTCTTCTTTATGACTGAGTAATACCCATTGTGTAATAGGGCATTAATATTCAGGATAGACAAAGAACTCAAAAAACTTAACACCAACCCTCCCCTCAAATAACCCAATCAATAAATGGGAAAAGGAACTAAATGGATACTTTTCAAAAAAAGAAATAGAACAGACAACAAATACATGAAAAAATGTTCAACATGTCTAGCCATTAGCAAATGAAAATGAAAACTACACTGAGATTTTATCTCCAGTCAGAATGGCATTTATCAAGAATACAAGTAACAATAAATGTTGGCGAGGATGTAGGGAAAATAGTACACTCACACATTGTTGCTAGGACTGCAAATTGCTGCAACCACTCTGGAAAGCAGTATAGAGTTTCCTGAAAAAAAAAAAAAAATAGAAATAGGGGCTGGGTTGTGGCTCAGTGGTAGGGTGCTTGCCTGACACTTGTGAGGTACTGGGTTCGATCCTCAGCACCACATACCAATAAATAAATAAAATTACCAAAAAAAATAGAAATGGAACCACTATTTGACCCAGTTATCCCACTCCTCGGTTTATACCCAAAGGAGAGTAAGTATCTTAAAGGGAATGGTTGTTATGAACTGTATGGGCACACCCAATGTAAATGTAAGAGTCCTTATTAGGAAAAGAGGGAAATAGGAAGAGTGAGTGATATGGTGATGGAAACAGAAATCAAAATAATACAGGGTCATTTGCCAAGGAATGGGAGCAGTTCAGTTTCTAAGTTAGAAGTGGCAAGGGCATGAATTTTCCCTGTGTACCTAGAGAAGACATACATTCCTGCCCACACTTGAATTTGAGCCAAGTGAGACTCATGTTGGATTTTGACTTCCAGGACTTTAAGATAATAAATTTATGTTGTTTAGGATGCCAAATTTTACTGTGGTCATTTGTTACAGCAGTAATAGGAAACAAATACCCTTTTTTTAATCCTATGCCTGAACTTGACCTTGATGTGACTTTCCATCATGCCTTTCTAAGGGCTCTCTTATGTTTCCAGAAGTTAAACTATCTAGGCAGTTACAGAGTTTGAGTTTGGAGTCAAATATACCTACCCTCTGAAAATGTATAACCAAATCCCAAAGGGCTCTTTTCAGAATCCATGTTGAGGGGAGAATTCCAAGGACCAATTCTCCTGATTTAAACAAAAACAAAAACAAAAAACCCTGTATTTTCTCTACTTTGAAAAGAGTTGAAAAAATAAGGAAAATTATCTGCAATTAACCCAGGCATTTCCCACAGTATATTTTAGGTTTTGCTTTACATTCAGTTCAAATCACAGGAAAAAATTTAACTGCTCAACTCTCTGAGGGAGAATTGTGAAAAAGAGAGTAGTAGGGCTGGGGTTGTGGCTCAGTGGTAGTGAAAAACCAGCCTCTACCTCAGAGCAAAGCCTGTCCAAGGAAGGGACATCACCTTTGTCCTTGGAAAAACCCACAGAGTACTCCTAGGCACGTTCCCACCCTGCTAAGTTGTTTATCTACAAATAACAGGAGAGATCTGCTGCGCCAGGTGTCCCAGACTCAGTCAGGCTAGGTGGGGATCCATAGCAACCCCCTAGAAGCCACCAATCAGCATGAGACAGGGAAATACCTGGGATGCCAGATTACCCTCCCAGTAGTTTGTGGTGGTTGATAACATGTTGGGAAACCATGTAGTTCAGCACGTACACCCCTCTTGGCTTAAACCAATCAGTTCAAATGAATACCCCTTTTGTACTGACCAATCACCCCTAGCCAGCTTGTTCCCGCCAGTGAATGTGCTAATCATGTTTTAGAGTTGTTATTTGATTTTCCTGCGGTGTGTGATGATTTGCTAAGAGATGCTATGATGTATGTGAAGTCCCTGCCTTCTCCAAAAAATGCGTAAAACTGCTGCAAACCCTGGGCTCGGGGCCTCTCAGCGTCACCAGTTGCTGTGTATGCGCGCGGAGGACCGAGCTAGCTCGCAATAAACACCTCTTTGCTGCTTACATCGATCTTGGGTCTCTGGTGGTTTTTTGAGGGTCCCGAATCCGAGCATAACAGTAGAGCACTTGTCTTGCATGTGTGAGGCACCTGGTTTGATCCTCAGCACCACATAAAAATATATAAATAAAATAAAATTATCATGTCCATCTACAACTAAAAAATATATAGAAAAGAAAAAGAAAGTGGGGGAATACTTGACAAGCTGGTAATGTCAAGACTGTCATCTGGTGAACAAAAGTAATAATGATCAGTGCAACTTTCTGGAGAAATCTGTCACTGAATTTTATAGTTAGTTTCTGGACACAAGACATGTAGGAGATAGGACAACTGAGTTATTCAAAATATAATTTAAAACATCATAAACTCAATAGATATTTTTTGACATAAATTAGCCAAAGTAAAATATAAAATTTGCTTCTGGGTCCTCACGAAAGCAATGGCATAAGTGAGGTGGGTTACAAGTTGGGGTCTGTGTCTGGTGTTTTTCACAAGACTGAAGGTAAAGTCAATAATATTTGCCTTTTTAAAATGAGGTTGAAGGAATCAGAAACAATGAATGCAAAACCACATTCAAAGGTTATGCAATTTACTAAAACTTTATTGCAGATATTGTTTAAGCACATGTAGGTTTTTAATGGGAAGGAACACCATAGAAAGGTCAAGTTTGTGAACTTGGTATAAGGAAAAGCACCAAAATAAATGCCGATAGTGTTGAGCAGAACTTCCTGGGATGATGTGCTGCACTCTGTGTCTTCTCTTCCCACGGATGAGATAGATTGCAAGATGTCTGTGACTGAAACTCTTCTATATTCAGTCCTTTAAATTCCCTGATCTGCCTCCTTTAACAGAAACCACACAGAACAAACTTCTGGGTTGTGATGCAGGTCTGTTACGGTTAGATGTTTGGACACTGCCTACAGGAACCCCCTAGAGCACTATCTGAGAAATCCACAGAACTGCTGTACCCTGATCTATTAAGTGTGTGGAAGAAACTCTGCTCTTCTCAAAGATGTGGCCCTAGTCATTTACTTGTTTCTATCTTTTTCTTATTTTTCCTTTCCTGTAGGAGTATTAGCCTTCACATCACTAAATGCTTCAGTTCCCTGTTTTTCATTTTCTCTCTTACAAAGTCTGGTGTTTCCTCTTTTATCAGGGCTCTCAAACCTATGAGGCTCCTAATAGTACCTTTTCCTTTCTCTCTCTCCTCACAATCTTTCTTACCCCTGAAACTCAGGCTTTCATTTCCCTCCGTTGATTGGTCCTTCCCTCCCCAAGCTCAGGGAGCTTTTTTTTTGTGAAAACTCAAAGGCTGATATGCCTACTACACTTTTACCTTGAGTCCCCAGATTTGTCCCCATTACTTAATTTCCTTTAAAATGTTTTTACCTGGAAACAAATGGTCTCTCAAAGTCTGAGTGCAAATGAAATGTGTCCAGTGTTTCACAGTCATGACTTACTCCCATAGGTGAGCAGAAGAATGAGGACTTACAAGAATTCCATTTTCATGACATCAGTAAACTAATTCTAAGTGAGCTTCTCACATCAGAGTCCCAGGACAGTGACAGGAACACAGTATGTAATCAAAATTAGTTAAAGGAGTTCACCAGAGGCTGCACAGAGCCCAAAGCAATAAAAGATTCACATCATTTACTAGATTTACTAGGGTACTTAAAACCAGCTGTTGCTTGTAAGATGTGGATACTGGTTGCCATACTGTAGGGAATGAATTTGAGAAGAGATTAGTTAATAGAAAGTGATCTGCAAATGCAAGAAAATGGTGTTTTCATTGTCAGGGAACAACTTAAATTTCACATCTTCCTAGTGCTCAGTCCCCAGTGTCATTTCTGCTTATACTAAGCTGTACATATGACTGCACCAGAACTGGAATCAGAAAGCCCGGATCCTGGACCTGATTCTGTCCAGCTTTAGGTATATGACATTTTGCCAAGTCATTTTACTCATCTTGGTTCTGCCCAAGTTTGGGACCATTGTGTGACTTAGATAAGGTAACACACGTGAAATGCAAAACAATCACAGAAACAAAACAAAATATAGGAAGTAAAACAATGAAGATTTTATTAAGAAGCCAATTGTCAACTAACATGACAAAACAGAGTTGTCATGAAAGCATTGCAAAATGAGTCATCAAAACAAAATGATTGGTATGTATCATCACAAAGACCTAATGAGAAAGTTAGTTCTGAGGGTTTTCTTTATAATTTAAAATTTTTTCTTAGCTTAAAAAGTCAATAATCACATCGATGTTCATAGCAGCACAATNTTAAAAAAAAAAGTCAATAATCACTTTGTAAAGACTGAGACCATGGATCCAGATCAAGAAGAGATGACATTGACAAGCAGCAAACTAAATGAAGAGAATATCAAAAGTAGATAAGACTGTACTTGCTGAGGAAGCTCAGAATCTGTTAGCAAGATGATGACGGTTTGATGACAGTATGGGTATTACTAGTAGAGAAAGGGGAGTGGGTTTGCCATATTATGGTATATGGCAGATCTGATAATGCAAAGTGGGGCAGGCAAGCAGGGTCTGTGATAAATTGATCAACAACTGCAAGACTGGCAGCAGCTGGATCCGTAGCCCTGGCCTAGGCAACCAGGCAGGCAGACACAGGTGGGGTGGTAGCATCTCCTTGTGCAGTACACGGGTCCAGAGCAAACTGGCTGGCAGCAGCTGGACCCACAGCCACTGGACCCACAGCCGCTAGACCCACAGCAGCTGGGCTGGCAGCAAGGCTGGCAGCAGCTGGACACACAGCAGCAGGGCTGGCAGCAGGGTGTGCGGCAGCAGCTGGTCACACAGGTGGGCTTGAAGGTGGTCCTGCAGCAGGTGGTTTGGCAGCATGGCTGGCAGCAGCTGGAGCCACAGCTGGAGCCACAGCAGCTGGGCTGGCAGCAGGGTGTGCAGGAGCAGGTCACACAGGCTGGTTTCCAGCAGGTGGTCCTGCAGCAGGTGGTCCTGTAGCAGGTGGGCTGGCAGCAGGTGGGCTGGCAGCAAGGGGAGCAGCAGCAGTCACTCATGGTGGCAGGTGTGGAGGGTGGATCCTGTTCACAGGAGAGTTTCCTAGAATCTGATGTTTTCTTTGCTTTTGCACCTTTTATACATGGTACCCCAAACTTGGAACCAATGAGCAGAACTTGTCTTTGTTATTGTTTATGCCAATTATACTAATCTATTGGGAAATGCTCCAAAGAGGAAGGTGTTCCTTAAGTATAATGAATTTTATTTGAGTAAGTGATGTTTGCTTTTCTAATGGGTAAATAGCCAGTCAAAACTATTTTCCTGAAATGAGAAATTGGTCATCATTTTCTGCATCAGTTAAACACTAATTCTCACTTTATTTATTTATATATTTTAATTAATAAATGATTTTGCAGTGCTGGGAATCACACGTGCTAGGTAAGCACTGTACCACGAAGCTACACTCCCAGCCCTAAGCCTCAGTTTTAAAACCAAATGTAGTATTTGGTCACCTAACAGTTCCAGCTTAGTTTGGTGAGAGGTCAGAACCATTTCCATTCTCCATCTGTTTTCCCTGGGTGCAACTTTGAGAAGCAGTTCTGTAGAGAAGGTGGTGTTGATGAGTCACAGAGATGAGTAAAAACCAAGTTTAGGGAGACTGCAGATACTATCTTTAATGTAGAAACTAGTATCAAAGATTTATCCTCTTGCTCTAAATGATAATGTAACCTGGGTAAGTATATAAAATGAATGTTAGCAGGTTTTGAACAGTAATCAGCTTTATGCTGTGGCCCTTGAAGCACATAACTACATGAAGTAAGACCTAACTAGTAATTCACCCATCCATTCCCTTATGGAAAAGTTTAAAATTCCAAATACATCCTGTAGGAAACGTTGAGTGGTTAACTCATGCAAAACACCTGTGCATCTCTTAAGAAGGTAACTGTGGGAAACCATCTGTGAAATACATGAGGATCTTCTCAGCATGGCCAGGGAGAAATAGGCCTGGCATTGGGAACTTTCTGTGAGTCTCCCACGGAAATAGATTGCCCAATGCACGTGAACTTTTCTTTGGCTCTACTAGGAAGGTTCCTCGTAGTAGCTCCAGAGACGGGCGTAAACCATTAGGAACTGAGCAGCCCACCTTTAACCTTTTGGGGAAGAACATTCTATAGAATCTCTTTGATGTTTCCCAATATAAATAAAGCAGGCACAGGGCCATTTTGTCTGGAAGCTTGATCTGTCTGATCAGCTTGCCCGTCCTGCCCCTTATTTTGAAACTACTGTGTTCTGTGGTTTTTTTCTCCACCATTCTATTTTTCCCAGCTTTTATTTCTCAGTCAGCCCATTCCACCATGAGGACCCCATTCTCACGGCCCGTGCAGGCAGGAGGTGACCACAGTTAGAACCCCTTAATTTTCCCCTACAGCTATATGAGCCCTGGCACTGGGTCTCTTCATGATTCAGCTTTTCATCAGAAGATCTAGGTTCTTCTACCTGGGAACCAACCTAACACCCAGGTTCCCTTTGAATAGTGTGTCCTTCCTTCTCATTTTCTTCTTCCTGCCATTTCCCTCCTTTCCATGTAAACTCTGTGTTTGATTTTCCTTTAGCTTGTTTGTCTTAATCTCACAGGACACCAGGATTTGTTTTATTTCCTTTTGACCCAGAGAATATGATGGGATCAAAAATGTATACGCCCATTGCAAGGTTGCCTTAATTCTCAAGACAGTGTACAAATTTATCTTACTCTTACAATATTCATGTCAGGAAACTAAATTGCCTCAAAGATCGTGTTTTAGTTAGCGTTTGTGCTGCTATGACCAAAAAACCTGACATGGATTTTCAGAGGAGGAAAAGTTTATTTGGGGCTCACGGTTTCAGAGGGGTCAGTGCATAGACAGCTAGCTACATTCTTCATGCCTGAGATGAGGCAGAGCATCATGGCAGAAGTGCATGGTGGGGGAAACCAACTGGGAACATGGCAGCAGGAAGGGGACATGGGTGGGAGGCGCTTTGCTTAACAAGGACAAAATGAATGCACCAAGGGCACATCTGGGAACTTCCTCCTCCATTCACTCTCTATCTGCCTACTGTTACCACCTGTTCATCCCTATCGGGGATTAATGCACTGGTTAGATCAAGACTCTCATAACCTAACCATATCACCTCCAAACTGTCCTATATTGTCTCACACAGTATTTTTTAGCTGATACGTCATGCCTAAACCATAATAGATGGGGAGCCCAGGAAATATGGCTCAACCTGATGTGTTTTACAAGGGTGATTCTTAATACCCAATTCTGCTAAAATGAATGAAATTGTACCGAGAGGCCAATTCCATGACATCAAAGAACAGATTCCTCTAGGGAAGGGCCGTGCCAGAAACATGAACAGTGTTCATATTATTTGCTGGTGACTAATTGTGGTTGATTTGATCAGAAAAGAGAAGATGTTAGTTTCCTTTCATTGATAAACCCTTGAAGGAGGTCCTTATTGGTCAGAGGTGTGAAGAGTATTTGAAAAAAGCTTTGTAGAAAGAAATAAGTTTGTGGACCCTGCACCTAATAGAAGAAACAGTAGGCCCAAATCTTCACCATGTCTGCCTAGGAACTTTCCTGTTATAAGCACTTGAACTATATTCAAACTAAATGTGAGAAATCAAACACACACCCGCAATGCCCCCCACCTGGACTTTTCAACACAGGAGAAAATGGGAAAACCACAATCATAGCAGAAACCCTAACACACTATTGCAAAAAACTGGTCATGTTAAGAAGAAAAATAAACAAGGATATTATCAATATCGATGCAGTGGATATTTATATACCACCTTATGCCTAACAAATTGAGTTTCCATAATTATCATAGACCCTCAGAATATTTACAAAATATATCAGGCTACAGAGAAAATCACAACAGCAGGAATAATGAAAGGCTTTTTCTGTTACCAAAATGCAATGAAATCAAATGTGAATAACAAGAAAACAGCACAATTGAACATTTTCTTTATTTCCCTTCTCCCCTCTCCCATAAATAATCCATGTAAAAACAGTCAGGTTTTTAACACTCAGGTATTCCAATAATCTAAATGGAAAGTTGGTGCCTGCCTGGGAATAGGGAGGATATAAAGTAAGGTCACTTCATTTTTTAAAAAAAATTAAATTAATTTTAACTTTTTAAAACATTTCAAGACTAGTTCAAAGAGCTTTTGTTTCCTTTGAAACAAAATGATGCTCCGTAACTTCCACACACTGTATTTCTTTCATTAAGAACAGTCTCTTCCATAAGCAAAGTGGAACTTAAAATCAAGCTTTTGCTCTCATAAACAATGCTACGAGAACGCATGGATTAGTACACATGTATGCTGTTCAACACATTTCTAGAAGGGAAGTTGCTCAATCAAAAGTTATGCACATTTGAAACTCTAATAAATCAAGATATCATTGAATTTAATATAAGATACTCTTCAGATGCTATGGAATTTAAGCTAAATTATCATCTGAAGAAGTTGCCCCTGTTTAGACCCTTGCCATCTCAGTGAAAATGTATTTCCTTATAACATCATGAATTCATTAAAGTTTTAAAACTTAAATATTTTATATTTTTCATTACAAATAACAGCAATTCACTGAGGTATCTCCAGAGCTTAAGGCAGGACCTGCGCAAACTGTATGTAGGCAGAAGATGGTTTATAATGAATAAAGTGTTCAATTAAACATTTTAAACATTGTGATAGACTGGATAGCTTTCAAAAGTTCAAAAGACATTTAAATATCTCTCTCTATCTTTCTCTCTCTCTCTCTCTCTCTCTCTTTCTCTCTCTCTTTAATGAAATGACTGAATGTTCTTTATTCAATTTTCTATTTGGGTTTTTATTTGTTTTTTTCCATATTGGGTTATACCATGCATTCACCCGTTTTCTGTTAAATTAGTTACCGTACTTGTTATTTATTCCCTGTTTATGTTTTAGATGTTTTACATTTAGTTTACTTTGTAAAAACAGGTATTTAAAACTTTTCTGTTTTAAAATTTTCCAATATTTTTCTTCATTGCTATTAACTTTTTTTTTCTGTAGTAGAAAAGCCATTCTATTTTAAACATCTTAATTTTTCCCCAATTTTTCTTCTAGTACTTTCATAGTTTATTTTATTTTCTTAAAAGAACCTTTAGAAAATGAGAAACTCTTCCACTAGAGGATTGGTATGAGACACAGACTTCAGGATGACACACAGAATGCTGGATTTCATGGAATCTGTCACGTGACAACCAATCTGATGAGTAAGATCAAGAGTCTTTGAAAGTAGATGATACACATAAGGAAGTAGGCAAGAGACAAGAGGTGACTTGGGAAGATACTGGATAAACCATACATAGTCAGAGAAAGGAAAACATGCACTCTATCTAACTTTTATGTAGATTCTCCCACAATTAGCTAATCTTGTAATCACTTCTCTATGAACATAAACAATAACAAGGAAATAATCTTTAACATGGTGTCAGCAGGTGGGTATAAAAGTGGACATGGAATTAGGAGACTAACACTTTTGGGAAACTCATTCTCTTAGAAACCCACCCAGAACCTCCACCCTCTGACACCATGGTCAACTCCTGTTCTGGCTCCGTCTGCTCTGATCAGGGCTGTGGCGAAGGCCTCTGCCAGGAGACCTGCTGCCAGCCCAGCTGCTGCCAGACCACCTGCTGCAGGCCCCAGTGTTGCCAGACCACCTGTTGCCGCCCCAGCTGCTGTGTGTCCAGTTGCTGCCACCCCAGCAGCTGTGGATCCAGCTGCTGCAGGCCCCAGTGTTGCCAGACCACCTGCTGCCGCCCCACCTGCTGTGTGTCCAGCTGCTGCCGCCCCCACTGCTGCAGACCCCAGTGTTGCCAGACCACCTGCTGCAGGACTACCTGTTGCCGCCCCAGCTGCTGTGGATCCTCTTGTTGAACCTTGTTTCTGACTACCAGCCATGAGCTAGCCATCATCACAGAGCCTGGCCACCAGCTTTATCACCCCCCTGTCCAGTAAGAAACTGGCATAAGGACATCCTTCTACATTAAAAACCACTAATATCTCCCATAGATCCCTTCACTATATCCCAACCTCAGATATATGATGCAATTAGATGAAGCCCCAGTTATTCTTGGCATTCATAATCATGTGTTAACTATTCTTCAATAAAAATAACTTCAAGATCATAAATTCTTGTGCCTTCCTTCCATGATTTTCAGTTTATTTTCTGGTATTATTTCTCTCAAGGAGAAGAAAAGTTTGGGTTTCTGTGGCCAAAAGAAACATTCACAGTAGTCAGGAAACAGAATCAACCTAATTGTCCATCAACTGATGACTGGACAAACAAAATGTGGCATATATAAGATTTTGAATACTATTTATCTATATAAAGGATGAAATCCAGTCATTTGTGACAACATAGATGCAACTGGAAGACATTATGTTGTGAGATCAGCCAGGCACAGATAGAAAAATACCATACCCTATCACTCAAATGTGCAATCTAAAATTGTTGATCTAATAGGAGTTGGGAATAGAAAAGTGGTTACCAGGGACTGGAGAAAACAAGGAGGTGAGAAATAGGGAAAAGGTTGGTCATCAAGTGCCAAGGTTAGTTAGATAAGAGAAAGATGTGCTGATATTCAATTGCATCATAAGGTCAGTACAGGGAACAACAATATACTGTATATTTAAAATAACAAAGCTAGAAGAAAGGATATTGAGTGTATTTACTGCAAAGAAATGATAAATATTTGAGGAGACAGATATGCTTACCCTGATTTGAATGTTACAGAAATATACACAAATATCAAGAAATGTCACATGATGCCCCATAAATACATACAACTTTTACATGTCAATTCAAAAATAAAAGAGCACTGATTTTGCAAATAAAATATAATGCCTATATTTATAGAAAGGACTTTACCTATTTTTCAAAATAAGATAATCTACCTCATTTAACCAACAATAATTCAATTACAAGAAGATAACAATTTGATAACAATGATATGAGTGATCCCCACTGTTGGGCTCTGAGGATCATATCAAGATACGTGTGGCGCAGGAACTTCCTACAAAGAGCTCACAACCTAAAGTTGGAAATAAGAGGAAGGACCCAAGGAGGCCCAATACTACTATCTTGGGTAGTATTGATCAGAAGGGGAACTTTCAGTCTCGGAGAATAGTAATGTGGGTGTGGAAGGTACAAACACACACACACACATAAAATCAGTAAATTCAGTGAAAATGTGCAGATCACAAATTCATGAGATAAAGAGAAGGCAGAGGAGGAGACAGGGAAATGTTTACATTCTTATAATGTCAAGAGGGAGATTGGCTGTGAAATCAGTTGCTGTTGACCAGACATGGCAGAGACTAAACTCTGCTAGCCTCACCCCAGTTCCCTTCATGTTAATAATACTGCACTTAAAAAATATATCATAAGCAAATGAGGAAGCTCCTAGTCAGAGGTGGAGTTACAAGTAAACACTCCCTTTGGGCAAAGCCTGGAGGAGTAGGAAAGGGTGAGAATGGCAGGAAAGGATGAGGTTGCAAGTGGGGAGGACTTGGACTAGCTTGAGACCTGTACCCCAAGCCTGCACTCTTGGCACAGTCTTAGATCCTGCAGACATGTTGCATCTCAGGCCAATTTGGTCATATTCAGATAAGTAAATCAAATGTCTCCTGCGACCACATTGCTTCACTTGTCCTCTTCATGCCACTTCAACAAGGAAAAGAAAAGGTACTTCAACAAAATAATCAACAGAACAAGAAAATCATCCCAAGGGAAAGACCAAGAAAATATTATAAACATTATAATCTGGGGAAATCATAGCCTTTTAGGTAATGATAATGCTTATGAAGTAATGTAAATTGTGGATGAGATGTGGACTGCCCTTATGTGATTGAATAGCTTTTCTGAAAAATTAAAGCATCATGCCTGGTTAAAAAAAAAAGATATGGATAAGAATGCATTAAGTCAGTGATGCCAGGCATTTCAAGTTGAAGTTCAGATGCAATGGAAAACCACTGAGAATGAGTGCAGGGCCACACCCCAGAAGGGCAGTAGGAAGTCTAGAAGTACCAGTAGCTATACTGCACTCGTACTGTGGTGTTTAGATGGGCCTCTCACCATGACAAATGAATTTCAGATTCATGATCTCACCCAGTGAAGCTTGGCACCAAGGCAGTTTTCTGACTTTACCATTCCTGTTCTTTTTTAAAAAAATTTATTATTTATTTTAATTATACATGACAGTAGAATGCATTTATGCACCTTGATATATCATACATAAATGTTATATGTTTTCTCATTTTTCTGAGTGTATGTTGCAGAATCATATTGGTCATGCAGTCACATATATACAAACAGTAATAATGTCTGTTTCCTTTTACTATCTTTCCTACCTCCACATCCCCTCCTCTCTCCTCCCGTTACTTCCCTCTATCTAATATAAGGTGATGCTATTCTTCCCTAGTGCCTTCTGTCTTATTGTGAATTAGCATCCACATTTTAAAGAAAACACTCGGCCTTTGGTTTTGTGGGATTGGCTTATCTCACTTAGCATGATATTCTCCAACTCCAACCATTTACTGGCAAATGCCATAATTTCACTGTTCTTTAAAGCTGAATAATAGTCCATTGAGTACATATATCACATCTTCTTTATCCTTTCATCTATTAAGTGACACCTGGGTTTGTTCCATAGTCTAGCTATTGTGAATTGAGCTGCTATAAACATTGATGTGGCTGTGTCACTATTGTATGCTGATTTTAAGTCCTTTGGTATAAACCAAAGAGTGGGATAGCTGGGTCCATTCCTCGTTTTCTGAGGAATCTCCATACTGCTTTCCATAGTGGTTGTACCAATTTGCTGTCCCACCAGCAGTGTATGAGTGTACCATTTTCCCCACATCCTGACCAACATTTATTGTTACCTGTATCCTTGATGATTGTCTTTCTGACAGGAGTGAGATGAAATCTTAGAGTAGTTTTGATTTGCCTTTCTCTAATTGCTAGAGATGTTGACACTTTTTTCACATATTTGTTGATCAATTGTATTTCTTCTTCTGTGAAGTGTATGGAGGAGCCTGGGGTCTTCCATTCCTATTCTTTAACAAATTTCTTTTGGGAATACTGATGATTCATAGCTTCCCATGTCTTTGAAAGATTTTCCATTCCATAATCAAATAATATCAATATGGCCAAGAAAAGAACTTTAGTTAGAAACAAAATTTAGTTGAAAAATAAAAATAAAAAGAAACAGTGAAAATGAACACTATCAAACATCACTAAAACAATATGGCATGAATATAATTAAAACATCACACCTTTAAACTCAACATTTTATTATCAGTCTTTTTTTTTATTTTTTATTTTTATTTAATTAGTTACACATGACAGTACAATGATCTTGACATATCACACATTTGAATCAAATGGGGTATAATTGCTCATTTTTCTGAGTGTACATGTTGCAGAATCACATTGGTCATACAGTCATGTATATACATACAGCAATAATAGTGTCTATTTTATTCTGCTGTCCTTCCTATCCCTCCTTCCCCTCCCCTCCCCTCCCCTCCCCTCCCATCAGATTAAGAAACAAGATCCATCTCTTTGAGGTCTTATTGCAACATTTCTCTCACTAGTCCAAAGGCACATACACATTGCTGTCTGAGGCAAGGGTTGAGGAATCTGTCAAAGCAAACGGTATTATTGCTAACAGTTTTGTAATAATCCATTATTTTGTTTAATCTTTTATTTAGAGAGAGAGAAAGAGAGAGAGAGAGAATTTTTAATATTTATTTTTTAGTTTTCGGCAGACACACATCTTTGTTTGTATGTGGTGCTGAGGATTGAACCCGGGCCGCACGCATGCCAGGCGAGCGCGCTACCGCTTGAGCCACATCCCCAGCCCCTGTTTAATCTTTATTTTAGTTCTATTACTCCTTATGCCAATTGCATCCATCAAAACAGAACATTTCCATCATCGTGAGATTCTCTTGTGTTGTCTTTTATAACCACACCACTTCCCTCCTACACTTAACTTCTTATTAACTCCCACCAACCACTGATCTCCTTGTCATTTCTACACTTAAGCCATTTCCAGAATTGCATACACATGGAGACATACTGTATACAGGGTTTTCAGATTGCCTTTTTCTATACAACATAATTCTCTGTTGATTCATCCAGCCTGTTGAGTGCATCAGTAATCCTTTTATTGCTCAGAGGTATTCTATGGTATGAATGTATCCCAATTTGCTTAACCATTCACCCATTGAAAGACGTCTCATTTGTTCCCATCCTTTGGCTGTGATGAACCAAATTTTTATAAACATTCATGCACAGGTTATTGTTTGAACATAAGTCTTCATTTCAGTGGTATAAATATTGAGGAGTGCAACCATTGGGTTTTATGGTAATTGCACAATTTTAAAGAACCTGTCAGCCTGTTTTCCAGCATGGCTGTACCATTTCTCATTCCCATCAGCAATATCTTAGTAATGCATTTTTGTTGCATCCTTGCCAGAAATTGGTGTTTTTTCTTTTCAGCTTTTTTTTTCTTTCATTTTACCATAGGTGTTTAGTGGCAACTCATCATGGTTTTAATTTGCATTTCCCTAATCTTTTAGGAAAATCTTTCATGTTTGCCATTTGTATATTTTCTTCAACTAAGTGTATCAATATTTTATTATTGGGTCATATATATATGAAGAAACAAGTTTTGTCTCGTTTAAGATTAAAAAAAATCAAATCAAATAAAATCATTAAACATGTAAATAACAGGAGGTGATATTATGACAGATTCTGAAAAAAATATTTCACTGCAACATTTCTCTCAGTACACATGGAAATAAATGCACTTGCTGTCTGTTTAAGAGACAATGATTGTGAAATCAGTCAAAGCAAGCTCAGTAGGATGGTTCCTGCTCTAATTGGACCATTTGCTTTTTTCTTGTTGAGGCTGAGAGTTTTTATGTATCCTAGAAACTAGTCCTTTGTCAGATGTATAAATTATAAATATTTTCTCTGACTCTATGGCTTGTTATTATTGTCTCAACAGCATCTTTTATAGAGAAAAAATTTGAATTCTGATGAAGCCCAATTTATCAATTTTTCTCCTATGAATTTTACTTTGTGAAGAGTAAGAACTTTTCCTAGCTCTAGTTCCACAAGGCTTTCTCCTACACGTTTACTTCTGAAAGTTTTATAGTTTTACATCTTATATTTAAGCCCATGGTATATTTAGCTATATTTTAGATAAGGTATGAGACTTAGGTAAAGATCTCCCTCCCCACTTTATTTTAGTGTACAGATGTTCAGTTGCTCCAGCACCATGTTTAAAAGGCTGCATTCCTCTATCAAAATGCTTTTTACTCTTGCAAAAAAATTAGTTGGAGCCCATGGACAAGTGAATGAATAAAGAGAATGTGGTATGTGTACACAACAGAATATTATTCAGCTATAAAGAAGAATGAAATCCCATCATTTGGAGCAAAATGGGTGCAACTAGAAGACATTGTGTTAAGTGCAATAGTCCAGACACAGAAAGGCAAAGGCCACCTGTTCTCTCTCATATGTGAAAACTAAAAGTAAGTTGACCTCCCAGTAGAGTAGTGATTAGTAGAGGTTGAGGTTATGGTATGAATATAACCCAGTTTGCTTAACCATTCACCCATTGAAAGAGGTTGAGAATGGTGTGTGGGCAGGGAAAGGGTGGATAAAGTGAGGTTGGTTTTGATCAGTGCAAGCTATATATATGAATGGAAATAGCCTACTGAACTTTGTTAATATGTATAATTAATGCATGTTAATCAAAAATAAAAATAAAAGCTAAAACTATCAGTTGGGCATATTTCTGTAGGCCTGAACTATCAACATCTTTTGAGAAATATTTTATTAGTGCACGATAGTTATAAACAGTAGTGGGGTTGATTTTAACATAAGCATATATGCATGGGATATCATTTGCTCCATTTCCGTCCCCAGTTCTTCTTTCCTCCCCTTCTTCCTCCTTCTTTCTCCTTTCTCTATTTTACTGATCTTCCTCCTTTTTTTAATTAAAATGATCTTTCATCACCTATATTTGCTCTCCTAATTAATTCCTTAGATATTCTTTTAGCTCACTGAACATTTTAATAATCAGTGTTTTATAGCCTTTCTCTGGAATTTCATCCACTTCCATATCTGTGGGTTTCTTCATTGAGAGATTATAAATTTTAGAGGGAATTCATCTGTTTTCTCATATTTTCAGTGATCTTGATCTTGGGCATCTGTTGAGATGGATTCCTCTTCCTCTTTTATTCATGGGTCCTTTGGCATGTAGGTATCTTTTCTGTTCTAGAGACTCATCTCTGTTTTTGCTGTTTGAGTAGATGTCCAGAAGGGCGATCTGAGATCCCCCTCCTGCTGTTCCTACTTGGGGCCTCTTTGTTGGTTTGGGTTTTGTTTCCCCTCTTCTGTGTTCAAATACTGCTGGAACTTGGGTGCGGCTAGTTTGTGTATAGAGTGAGGTTTGCTGTTAGTGTTGCTCAGCAGAAGGATTTCTATCCTGTGAACCTGTGTGTTCCAATCACTTCCCAGCCCCTCTCAGAAAAAGGGGGAGCAAGAAACAGCAATAATGGGAGTAACCAATGTACAGCCTTAAAATAAACGCCGGGTGCCTACTATGGCATCTATTACACTAAATACCACCTAAAGAGGAATGGAGGGGTCAGCCTTTAACATGTGCACCACCAACAAATAGCTGTTGAACTAGATATAACAGCAGGTGTTAACCTCATCATCTACCGTATTAACCACCACAGCAATGTGGCGGTGGAGAGTAGGAATTATATAAGCTAAATAGTTCTAACAGTAAAATTTCATTTCTTTAAACAAAGAAAAAATGAGGCAGGAAGACAAGATTTTATGTTTGCAATGTTTAGAAAGTGAACAGAGGGGACACAGGAGAGAGGTAGCAGGTGATGGCTAGAGAAGGAATTAAAAAAATAACTAAAAATAATAAAGAGAGAAAGAGACACAAACCGAATTTGGTTATTAGAGGGGGAAGAAACAAAGAAGAAACAAAAACAAAAGTAGGAACAAACAAAAGAAAAAAATGGAAAAAGTAAAAGAAATAATTTTTTACAAAAGGAAAAAAATAATGAAATATTAATGAATATTAATATTAAAATATTAATGAATATTGAAAAAGTAATACGTTTTGTTTCTGTTTCAATGGTCCAAACTGTTGGCAAGGATGGATGTTCATTGTTTATGCCATTCTTTGCATTTTGTTTTGGGTCATGTACCACTTGGATCAAGGGCTCGATTTGTTAATGTGACCCCTTGGCTTTTCTCACCAAGTTGTCAGCCAGTGTGGCTTGGAATACCCAGCAAGCTACTGGCCTCAGAGAGGCACTTAAGATAAATGAGATCCAGTTTCTATCCCTCAGGGCATTTACTGTGCAATCAATCTTGGATTCAATAGGAAGATGTATGCCAGGTAGCAAATGTTAGTAATATTGGTGAGAGAGAGAAATGCATTCTACGAGAGAAAAGTAATATATAATGTTTAACTTACAGAGGTAAAATATGTCAAGTTTAAAATACAGGGGCATATGCACAACTTAACAAATACATAAGCCAAGACAAAGTGAAAGAGCATTGATTGATTGCTAAATGTTTATATTCCTATGACAGTACAGTCCTTTTCGAAGAGATATGTCAAGATTAATTTATGAAGTCAACTGATAATGGCGAGTCCTCTGGGAAGAAAAGAGCCAGGGACTTCATGCTGTGGGAAGGTCAGGGAGCATGATGGATGAAACATATTGAAAGATCCACAGATCCCAAACCCGGAAAGGACCACGCGAGAGAGACACTGGCTGCAAAAGCAAGAGGCAAGTTTATTGATACACAGGCGCCTGCGGGTGCTCAGCAACACCCCAGCCGGAGCTTAGGTGAACTGGCACACCGGGCTTTGGGGTACAGATCTTTTATAGGGAGCAGGGGGTTAGTTTCTAGCTTAGCCCAGCAACAGCTATTCTATTGGTTCCTCTGAATCCAGCCTCTTGGTCACCCGGGGGGCAAACTTGTTTTTTCCACTTTATGTTCTCGGAAAAACCATAAAATTGCACCCTGTCCTTTTAGTTCCTGTTTTTACCATGTTTGCTTAAGTTTGGCCCCTCCGGGGTTATCTATATGGAACATCTTGTGGTAACATTATGTGAGACTTGAAGTGCTGTGTGCAGCTGGTGGGGTTTTGACATGGGGGTTGTGTAAGGGAACATCTTGCAGCTTCAGGGCACAGGGGTTAGTTTTCCTAATGTTGGGCCTGGGGTCTTGAGGTCCTTCAATATGGTTTATAGGAAAGAAAGCAATGGAAGGTTGCCGGAGCTGCTATTTTTGCATGGTTTATTGACACATTAATGACATTCATCCATACATGCTCCATTAAGGCTCCAATTGCAGGGTTTGTATGCACGTCTATGACACATGCTAAGTTGTTCTACTCGCCCAATATGACCTGGATGAAGTTACCCAGCTACCTGTGTTTCCTCTCTATGTTGAAATTTGTTGAGAGCCACAGCCAAGTCGGGATGGCGCCTGGCATTGCCAGAAGGAGTAGTTGAGAGGTGATGCCAGCGGGCCATTAAGATGATGATAATTAAGTTAAGCTGTGTATAATTGCTGTGACTGGATGATGCTGGATTGGGGCAGGCTGGGTATATGGACCCCTGCTGACCGGCAATAGGTCGGCTCCTGCTACTTTTGAGTTCTCCTGAGTTTCCCGTGGAGTTCCCGTTGAGTTCTTGCAGGGTTCCCCGGGGAGCCTGATGGAGAGCTGAGAGAGTTGCCGGGGAGTGCGCGTGGAGTGTTGGTGGAGTTCCGGCAATAAAGGAGTTCCTGTTTGAACCTGTAAGTCCCTCGTGGCAGCTCGGTTATTTTGTGCCCAGCCAGACTGCAGCAGAAATTGCCTTCTAAATTGAGAGTATTGTTATCAATAGAAGAGCTGAACATTTTAGCTCTGGGCAAATGGTTTATTTGGAAAGAAAAACAAAAAAGAAAACAAAGTCAGCTCCAAACTAAAACATATCGTATTAATATGGTGACGCAATGCAAGAACATGTCCTTGGGCTTAGGAGTCACTCTTATTATTCCAAGACTGTACCTGCTCTTTCCAAGATGTTTCCCACGAGAGCATTCCTTGAGGGACCAGGCAGGGGAAATGTGTGAGAGGCTCAAACTATTATGCCTGCTGTGCCATCTCTGAATATTGAAAAAGTAATATGTTTTGTTCATTTTTATTCTCTTTTACAAGGCACATAAACATTTGTAAATACGTTACATTAACTTTTGGATTTTTCCTCTATCACCAAAAATATAGATATTGTTATTCTATTTTTTTGTTTTTGTTTTTGCATTGGCCTACCATTTATGGACTTTTCTCATGTTTATGCTTGGGTTTTCTTTGTTATTTCTTATTCTCTACCAACTTTAGAAACATTTGAATCTCTTCAAACCAGTTTCATCTCCTGGAATCACTTTTTTGTATGCTTTGTCTACACTGTAATGGGATTTTAAATTATGACTTTTTTTTCAGTTGTTGGGGGCACTAAAACAATTTAGAGGGAGATCATGAGTCAATTGAACCTATGAGAAAATCTTTTCATTGCTCTCATAAACGACTTTTAGTTTACCTGGATTTAAAATTATTAGACACAATCTCTCCCGCCCCCAATGTCTTAGATGTAAATAAAATATTTAAAAATAAAATTTGAGCTCATCTAAGATCCTATGGAAACACAGAGAAAGAAAAGTCTCACCAACATGTGGGGCCTAGAATGCTGTAAGTGGGGTACACTTATAAAATGCTAAGGTTAATTTTTAAAGTTTAGAAATTGTAGGTTTTTCAGATATCAGAAAATAAATGATTAATGCCTCCTGTTTCTCTTTTAATCCATCATTATAAACCAACAAAGGAGAATGAATAAACAGAAACACTAATTCTATTTCACTGAGGCAGGAGAAAATAGAAAATATGAAATGGCAACAAATTTTTGGAGATAGCAGCAGCAGCAGCAGCTAACTTAACGTAGCAAAAGGGGCTACAACATGATTGCATATGGACAGAATATCATGGAATGTGGAGTTGATTTGCCTTAAATCCTTGGAAAGGCTCAGAACCTGGAGGCACCAGATAACACTGGGTGCAGGGTAAGACAATAGCCCTGCTAGAGCCCCAGGATCCCTGTTCACCCTACAGAGTCAGGCCCTTAGCCCACCCCTACTACTCACCAGAAGAAACAAGAGGTTTTCCTTTGGGATATTTTATGAGAGACACTCTCCATTTGGAGACACTGGAGAGGGCAAAGGCCAACCATGGGACTGCATACTCTAGATTGAAAGGCTGACAGTGGTGATCACACTGGATATAAAAGTCTCACATCAAAGCATACAGCTCTGTGAAATTGCAGAGCATCGGGGGTGTGGGAAAGGCACTAAAAACTTCTCATGGGGGAAAAATACAGTTATGACTTATAGTCATTTTAATGCTTTGATCTTTAAATTTTTATCAGTTTCTGGAGTTATCTTGCTCTTTTGTTTGGAACATAATTTCCTGTTTCTTCATTTTTGTTGACTCTTTGTGTTTATCTTTGCACAGGAGGTAAAGCAAACCCCTCTCCCAGTTTTTTTCAGACTGACCTTGTGTGAGAGCTGAACCTCACTGAGCAGGCTAAGCCATAGACTCTGGGTGCCTCTCAAATTCTGTGTTTGTCCAAACCACTATCTTAGTTCTTAGGGGTCCAACAGAGAAGATTTGACTGTGTTAGGTCTGTCAGCGTCCCAAGACAGGAGATAAAACCAGTTCTTCAAGAAGCAGCTGGAGAGCTGGTGTACTGGATATGTGTCATCACTTTCTTGTTTCTTCAGGGACAAACTTGGAACTGGTTTTATCTCCCTCTTGCTTTGTGCTAGCGGTGTAGAGGATTTGCGGCAAATACCTGCACTCAGACTGCATACTCTTAGAACTGTCTGCTTTGCTCTTCGTAACTGCCAGGGAACTACCAAATGCCATGCCAAACGCAAGCTATCAGCCCTCAGGCACAGGCAGGTTAACTGGAGGTTTGGATCTATCCCCATAGAGCCTGAGGGGAGGAGCTGTAGAAGTGCCCACTCACCCACTGTTGTTAATTAAGCTCTCACAGTACTAACTAATTACTGTCACATCAGTTCCAAGGTGAAGGCTAATTAAAAGCCTGATGACATGGGCAGCAATTTGGAGAAGTCAAGAAGATATGCAGTCAATCCCTTTTCAGTGCAAAACTGGGAGCTGGGTATTGCTGTCTGCTAGCTCTGCTTTGAGCTAGAGGAAATAGCCACTCCTTTTTAAAATCACCTCTTTGATCTCTGTGGTCCCTGGAACTCTGGAATGGCAAATGGAGAGCCCCATCAGCTCCCAAAGCTGGGTTAATTTATTTATTTATTTATTTATTTATTTTTTAATTTTTTATTGTGGGTTGTTCAAAACATTACAAATTTCTTGACATATCATATTCGACACTTTGATTCAAGTGGGTTATGAACTCCCACCTTCACCCCATACACAGATTGCAGAATCACATCAGTTACACATCCATTGATTTACA
>NW_025999880.1:17246366-17253899 GCF_001458135.2 Marmota marmota marmota
TTTTTTTTATCCATTCGTCTATTGAAGGGCATCTAGGTTGGTTCCACAGTCTTGCTATTGTGAACTGTGCTGCTATGAACATCGATGTAGCAGTGTCCCTGTAGCATGCTCTTTTTAGGTCTTTAGGGAATAGACCAAGAAGGGGAATAGCTGGGTCAAATGGTGAAGCTGGGTTAATTTAAGAGTCAGTCCGTTTGATGGGAGCTATAAAAGTTGGAGCGCTTGATGTGTAGACAAACTGCTCTCAGAGAGAGAATTGAGTCTTGGGGATTTGGCAGGAAGTTTTATTAATGAACTGCCCTAACTGCCTTCCCTGCCAGTTCCAAGATACAGACTAATTAAGAGGCCTGATCCTGGTAAAGCAGCTGGGAAAGTGTGTTTGTTGTCAATGCCCCCACCCCACCCCACATCCCCCAGGGGAGAAACTGTTATTGCCTGCTTGTTCTGAGCTAAGTCTGGAGTTGGGATGGGGTGGGGATGGGGGTTGTTGAGTGCTCACCTGTTTGTTTAAAGCTACTTCTTTGTCCCAGAGGACTGGTAAATACAGAGTCCCAGCCATTCCCAGAGCTGGGTGATTTAGAAGACAGTCCTTCTGGTGGAAGCTGAAAGAGTTGGGAAGCTTAAAATGTGGCCCAACTTCTGGGCAGAGGTTGGAGACTTGGTTTTATAGCTGGAATAATCTGGGAAGGGAGGTCTGGGGAAATGCCCACATTCGCATTCTAGCTCCCTAAGACCTTCCTAAATCCCTGCCCCATCCACACCCAGATTAACCTTCTCCTTTTTTGCCAATACATATATGTCTCTGCTTCCATCTTTTAAGTTTTCCAGTGGCTGCAGCTCTGTGCCCAACGTGGGTCTCTCATTCTGGGATCTTGAAGCTCTCGTTCTTTTATTTGGAACACATTTTTCACGTTGCTTCATTTTTATTGCTTTTTGTGCTTGTTTTGCACATGAAGTACAGCACCCCCTCCCACCCCCCAGTTACTCAGACTGAACTTGTGTGGGAGCTGAATCTCACTGTGCACCAGGATTGCCACAAAAACAAAAAAACAACAGAAAGAGAAGGTCTAGATTCCTCCCCACACCTTCTAAGTCAGCCCTCCTAAGACTTCCTGGTATCCTCTTCCAATTCACAGCAAGCTCCTTCTCTCTTGCCAAGTTATCACTTTTCGTCAACTAAGCAGTTTCATGGTATGTGTCTTTAGAGAATGATTTCTTGTGTAATGTACTGGTGGGAAAACTTGGGTTTCTGAATCATCTTTCTATGGCAGGAGCAAGATTTGAAGTACTTAATTAATAGCCAGTAATTTGAGGTCATCAGATAATCAGTACAGACATCAGGCTGAACCCTAAAGCAGGGTCCTGAAGCCCACTCTGTGTTTCTTGGCCTTGACCATTTCTTGCTGGATCACAGGAATATGGCATTGAGCAGGGTACTCAGGGAACTCAAGACAATGGCTACTTTCCAATTGAATGCCAATATTTCAACCAGTACAGTGGAACCGGTGCTACTGGCTGAACACCAGGGATGCCCCAATCCCAACACCTAGGAAGTCATGGTGAAGGTTATGAAATAAGACAAAGTTTTCTTTCAATTTTTTTTTCTGCTAAAAAAAGAAAAGCAAGTCATCATTACACAAAGACAAACTCATTCAGAAGAAAATAAAATTTTCCATGATCCCATCAACCAGAGATAAGTACTATTAACTATTAATTAACAACTAGTAATAATTATATCAATATTTTCCTTTACACTTTAAAGATAATTGAAGTAATACTATGAATTCTATTTTTATATAGATATAAATGTTTTTAGTAACATAAGCATTGTTACCAATTCCAGTAGTGAATCCTGAAGGTCTATATCCATTCTAGATAGATATTTGTCTTATTTTGTGTTGTTTTGGTGAAGGTAGGGGTTGAACTCAGGGCCTTGCATTGGACTAGGATAAGAGCTCTCCACTGAGTTACACCCCAGCTCTCTTATTTGCCTCTTAAAAAGAGGAAATCCATCAATAAATTTAAGTCCAGGAAATGGGACAGGAATAGTTTGAGTATTCTGGGGATTCTCCTATCTTTGCCCAGTGACCATTTTTTGGTTGCACCTGGCCACACGGATAGATCTTACCTTACCTACCAATGCTAAGATCGTATATTTCTGAGATTCCATTATATTTCATTAGGCCAAATCTTTTTTTTTTCCATAAAAGAAAACTTCCAAAATTTTGAGCATGGTATGACCCATAGATGGGAAAGAATGACACCTGAATGACATGTCACCTTCACATGACCACTGCTCTGTAGAAGAAGCTGGAATCTGCAACATAGGTGATGTCCAAAAGGAAGGAAGCATGAGATGATTCAGCAGGACAGAGCAGATGGAGTGAGAATCCACATTAAGCTGAGAATCATTAGCCAGCATCTAAACCAAGATGATTCTTTAAGGTAAAGGAAGACACAGTTACACATCAGGAAGAGTCAATGGGATGGAGCCCAATTCTTCAATAAAGGAAACAATGTTTTCTATCCAACTCAGAAAACATAATTGCCTAATTTAACAATTGCTTACTTATTTGGACAAACAATAACAAGGAAAGAGCTCCTGGAGGAGGGTATAAAAGGCAACCCTGGGCAAGGAGATCTCCAGATTCAAGAAATACACTCATTTGAAAACCCACACAGAACCTCCAACCTCTAACACCATGGTTAACTCTTGTTCTGGCTCTGTCTGCTCTGATCAGGGTGGTGACCAAGGCCTCTGCCAGGAGACCTGTTGCCAGCCCAGCTGCTGCCAGACCACCTGCTGCCGCCCCAGCTGCTGTGGGTCCAGCTGCTGCCGCCCTACCTGTTGCCAGACCACCTGCTGCAGGACCACTTGCTGCCGCCCTAACTGCTATGGGTCCAGCTGCTGTAGGCCCAGCTGCTGTAGGCCCTGCTGTGTGTCTAGCTGCTGCCGCCCCAGCTGCTGTGGGTCCAGCTGCTGCCGCCCTACCTGCTGCCAGACCACCTGCTGTAGGACCACTTGCTGCCGCCCCAGCTGCTGTGTGTCCAGCTGCTGCAGGCCCAGCTGCTGTAGGCCCAGCTGCTGTGTGTCCAGCTGCTGCAGGCCCTGCTGTGTGTCCAGCTGTTGCCGCCCCACCTGCTGCCAGACCACCTGCTGTAGAACCACCTGCTGCCGCCCCAGCTGCTGTGGCAGTTCTTGTTATTGAATGTCCTGATCTGGATCTGTGAAGCTGCTTGCCTTCATCATCTCAGTCCAGGCAGAAGGCATCTATTCAACAGAACATGTGGACCTCCTGAAATCATGAACTTACGAATAGATCCATGGAGTGCTTTGGAAAACCCTCGTCTATATGCTATTACTTATTCATTTTATAGAAACATTCCATTAGTAGTAATTTAGAATTTGCTGTCAAATTCTGCATCAATTTGTTCTAGAATTCCTAATTCTGATTCAAAATATAAAACTCCTCAAATGTTCCACTTTTAGATTTTTTGTTTTTAGTTTTCGGTATTTTTCCGTGGGATCCATTTTCATGTCAAATTGATGTTTTTCAATAAAATTTTTTAGCATTCAGATGCACTGAAAGTGTTCATATCTCATTATTTCTGATAATGAAGTGGTCTGTTCATATTTCTGTCTCCTTTTCTTCATGTCAGAGAAGTACATGTTATCAGAGGGACTTAAAATTGAAAAATTAAATTGGCATTCATCCATGAGATTTTTTTTATCCAAACCAGAATTCAGTCTGACAGTAGAAATGATGACATAAAGTTTTTAAAGAGGAATATTTTATGCTAACACATGTAACATAAGAGGTATGAATTGAAATTGATGCCCCCCCAAATCCCCCCACCAAATTATTCTGAATTGATTTAAACTGATTTAGATATAGAATAGACTATAGCTCAAGGATAAGAATTAAGACAGAATTGGAGCAATGATGTTAAATGCTGACCTCACCATTCTTCTTTAGGTGGTAATTAGTATTACAGGTGTCAAAGTAGACCAGACATTTATTTTAAGTCTGCACATTGGTTGCTAACATTATTGCTATGCTTAACCCTTCTTTTTCTAATAGGGGCTGGAAATTGACTGGAATACTACAAGTTCACAGGGTAGAGATCCGGGTTCTGAGCAACACTTACAACTCAGCCAAATAACAGAGAACATTACTTCACACACATAAACTACCCTTTCTTGAGCTCCAATCATACTTTAATACTCAAATTGGAGAGACAAAAACCCAAGCCAACCAAGTGGAACAACTAGAGGACATCTTCTGGACACATGCTCATGTAGCATAACCCTGAGAAGTCCCTAGAAGAAAACCAACTACACACCAAATGACACATACATAAAAGGGGAAGAGGAATCCATTAAACAAATGCACAAATTCAAAACATCTTATATTGTAATGAAACAGGCAAATAAATCCCCACCCACCAAATTCACAATTACCCAATTAAAAAACTCACAGATATGTATGTGGATGAAATTCCAGAGAAAGAGTATAAAAAAACTAATTATTAAAATGTTTAATGAACTAAAAGAAGAGCTAAATAATGAATTTAGGGAGCAAATACAGGAGGTGAAAGATCACTTCATGTATCAATATATCCTGAAAAAAAGAAAACAATCATAAATCCCAAAAACGAAAGACATATTGAATTAAATTAAAAATTCACTTGAAAGTATCATCAGTAGACTAAATAGAAAACAAAAATTCATGCTTGGAAGACAGAATTTCAGGCCTTGGGTTCCAAGATGGCAGGCCAGAGGGAGGCAGCACTCTGTGTTGCTCTGTGACCTGGGGTTCAAGTTGTGAGAATATGGCTTCTCTGTGAGCAATATTCCTGCCCCCTATGCAGGAAGCACCATGCCCGTCCAGGACTCCAGCCCTCAGCATCAGAGTAGGTCTCCCAACTAAACTACTTGCCTATGCAGGACTATTGGATACCCAAGTGAGACCATCAGAGGGGGCAGCAGCACCTGCAAAGAACTGGAGCAGAAATCATGGATGCTGCTCTTACGGAGGACCCCTGGCAGCTTCCCACAAGTAGGAGCTCCAGCCACCACCCTGTGTGGACCCCCATTTACCAACGTGGGGAATCCCTTGGTTGCTGCCATCTTGGGACTCTGCAGCAGCAGACTTATCCCCAATGCACCATATCCTGCCCGCACCCAGGAATTTCACACAGGCTCTGAAGTCAGCTGACACTGCAAGCCCCAGAGCTTGCCACTAAATTCACCATTTAACACCATCACCAGGCTCCCTCCACCAGAGCAGACACCCCACCACTGAAAGCAGGAGCCTCCATCTTGGGTCACCTTCATCAACATCTTCCAGGTACCCAGTTTCTAACTCCCCACTCTCCCCAGTAGCCGCCAACCCAGCATAGGGACACCTTGGTTACCTTCAGTATCCTGCGGGTGGAGATACCAGCTAACAACAGCCAACCCCACCTACTGAATGAGAAGGGAAGCAGGAAAGATACTGATAACTAGTATATTAAAAAAAAAAAAAGCCTTTTGTCTTCCTTCAAAAATTTGTTTCTCTCTCTCTCTCTCTCTCTCTCTCTCTCTATTTTTTCCCTCTCCCTCTCCTTTCTCCAACCCTCACATCCCCAACATATGTGAAACCAAGGACTTTGCATGAATTAGGATATTGAGGTCTGTGATGTCTGAATAGTATATTATGTTGTGTTTTACATTCTTTTCAGTCTTCTTTTCTTTTTTTTTTAATGGGATGGATTCAAACTAAAAAGCTTCTTCTCAGCAAAAGAAACAATTAGTGAAGTGAACAGAGAGCCTACAGCTTGGGAGCAGATGCTTTTCACTTGCACATAGAGCACTAATCTCTAGGGTATATAAAGAACTCAAAAAGCTAAAAACCAAAATAACAAATGACCCAGTCAATCAATGGACCAAGAACCAGAACAGACACTTCTCAGAAGGTGATATACAATCAAAAAATTGAAACAAAATAAACAACTGAAAAAAAAATTGACAAAACAAAAAGTCAGTTCTTTGAAAACATAAATAAAATTGACAGACCCTTAGCCACTCTAATGAAGAAGAGAGAGAAAACTCAAATTATTAACACATGTGAAGAAAAAGAAAATATCACAACAGACACTGCAGAAATACAGAAGGTAATTAGAAATTATTTTGAAAACTTGTACTCCAATAAAATAGAAAATATCAAAAGCATTGACAGGTTTCTAGAGTCCTTGCCCAAATTGAATCAGGATGATATACACAATTTAAACAGATCAATTTCAAGTGATGAAATAAAAGACACCATCAGAAGCCTACCAACCAAGAAAAGCCTAGGACTCTAGGGCATGGCTGCCGGCTTCCTGGTCTTCAGGCCGCACATGTGGCTGGGACGGCTCCTGGCGATCAGCCAGGAGGCGGTGCTGTGCGCCGTGATGGAAGAGGCAGACCACCTCCAGGATAGGTCCAGGACTCTTCCGCCCTGGTGGACGCCTTGTGCCTTCCCTTACAGACTATGGGATGGGTGTAACACGTGAACTTGCTCCACCCCTCTGACCTTTATTCTGATTGGCTCCTGTGCAGTATATAATCTGTGTGTACTTTCTCATTAAATGAGATCCTGCTTTGACTGTTCTCCCTGGCATGTCTGATTGTCCTCCGGCAAGGGAGGGCTGGGTGTGGGCGGCCAGTCGACCTTGACCTCTCTTGGCTCATCTTGGTGGGGGCGTGCTTTCCCCGCTTCTCCCACTGGTCAGGAGGAGATGGGGGGCTAAAAACCCTGACATCTGGTGCCCGGAACAGGGACGCTGAACCTGGACATGGAACAGGGACACGAAGGAAGTATTGGCAAGCCAAGCCACTCAAATTTCAAGGTAAGGGTATCCCTGGAAAGATGGGGCAATCTTATACTAAGTACGATGACCCAGATTGTGAAGCCATTGTTAAGGAGCCTCTTGGGTCAGCGAGTCAGTCCTCTAGCTGCCCAGGAAGAGAAAGATTGAAAACCTCACTCTGACAATGGCATCCTAGATCCTTTTGATCCCTGGTCCTCTGGGTTCCACACCAAGTGCCCTTGTCCCAGAACACGTGGCAGAGAGTCAGGATGGGGAGCGGTGTCTGCCATATGATCACCCCTCCCCCCACGGAAATTCTCTGCCCTCTCAAAAAAAAAAAAACCGGATTTATTCGCCCGGAAGGGAAGATGGCGGCGAGGGGAGTGCATTACCCCCGTGTGCTGCTTCACTGTGTGGGAGTATGACAAGTCAGGACGGCTAAAGGATATCTTGTTAGGAATTTCCAGCAATAGTGGGGTGCTCCGGAACCTGGAGGAAGGATTTCCATCGCATGAGGATCGGCTACGGGGACTCAAACGCGAGAGGTTTGTCGCACGGAGGGTAACACGGATTATTCAGCAAATCGCCCCGTGGCTAGAGTCTGCAGCGCGCGCTGGGATAGAGACGCAGGGTTACAGCGCTGCAGTTTCTGCCAGCCGCGCAAGCACCGTACTCAGGGCTGAATTCTGGGTTCGAGAC
>NW_025999880.1:17260324-17275559 GCF_001458135.2 Marmota marmota marmota
TTAAAAAAAAAAAAAAAAAAAAAAACCAGAAAAGCCGGGTAAGCCGCCATCTTTATGGCTTTCCTGGTAAATGCTAACCCTGGGGGCAATAGACTGGCCTTACGGTATCCCTGGGAGGCCCAAGATTTGAAAGAACTCAAAAAGGTCGTCTCCAAGGATGGACCTAATTCACCCTGGGCCAAAACTATCCTCCAGGGTCTAGCCCACCAACAGTGTACCACCCAAGTTCCAATTTGCCTTAGATGTGTGGAGAAAGCTTTAACTTTGATGTCTCCCTTTTTCTTTTTTACAAATTTTGACATCCCAGGAGCCCCCACTCCACTTTCTTGGGGAAACCTACTACTGAAAAGTTGGGAGATATGGAGTGTGCCTGGTGCCTGGGGTGGGATAAAACCAGAGGAACTAATCCTGTAAATGGAAGGAGGGACTGAGGGACTCCCAGCAGCTGCCGAAGCCCTTTTGCTTCGGGGAACTCCCTCCTTCCTTCCCTGCACTGTAAGGATTACTCCACCTCTGTCTACTTAAAAAAGGGGAAAAAAAGGGGGGACATTGAATGTAGTAATGTCTTGATATTATAGATTGTTTCTTGGGAATAATCTTGGCTAAATGTGTGTCTAAAAGATGACGTTTTATTGTAACAATCTGGTATCTGAATGGGTTTTTGAAACTTTGAATAATCTTACAGTTAAAAGTTGGGTTTAGGTAATGGTTTAGTTTATGACTTCAGATAATTCATGCCAGAGAACTTAAATACTTAGGATGGAAAACTAAAGAACTGTACTTCCAAGTTGGCAAGTAACTCCCAATCATTCAGTTTTTTCATCAATTTTTGAATTAGGTAGCCTGGGAAGATTTCATTAGGTGTACCAGTGCATTATTAATTTGGTCAAGGATAGTAATCTGTTCCCCTCAGTGTGAAGGATTTAGGAAAGTGTTGGATTGGGACGTTGGTCTGACTTATTGAAATGACATTGAATAGCAACAGTCTTGGAAATTTTTAAAGTTTAATTTTGGATATAGATGGTAGTGTGTGGTTCTCTTTTGGAATTTTTCAGATGATTTAATGTAACTTAATACTACTTTAGGAACTTCAGAACAAAGGAATGGCTTAATGATCCTGAAGGGATTTCTTCTGATAGTAGCTTTTATATTATCAAGTAAGATCCTATTTTCGATTGATTGGAAGATGGCGGTGAGGGGAGTGCATTGCCCCCGTGTGCTGCTTCACTGTGTGGGAGTACGACAAGTCAGGACGGCTAAAGGATATCTTGTTAGGAATTTCCAGTAATAGTGGGGTGCTCCGGAACATGGAGGAAGGATTTCCATCGCACGAGGATCGGCTACGGGGACTCAAATGCGAGAGGTTTGTCGCACGGAGGGTAACACTGCTTATTCAGCAAATCGCCCCGCGGCTAGAGTCTGCAGCGCGCGCTGGGATAGAGACGCAGGGTTACAGCGCTGCAGTTTCTGCCAGCCGCGCAAGCACCATACTCAGGGCTGAATTCTGGGTTTGAAACGGGGGAAGGAAGCGGTCCATCTCGGTTCTCCACACCGGTCAGACCACAGAGGAGGCCAGCAGCCACCATGTTGGTAAACTGACGTCACCTTCCCTGTTTTCGACTGACCGCAGCTCATTCAGCCATAGATCAGGTAATTTCAGGCTGCAATTCGCCTGCGGCTTGCAGACAGATTGCTAGGGTTCAGTGCCTGGGTGCTTCTTAGAACCTGATCTTATCGGAGCGAACACCGAGCGCGGGGCGGCCGAGTTCCGGCTCCCGGAACCGTCCCGGAACCGCCCTGGCCCAGGGCCGCGGAGCCTGCGGAGGCTGCTTCTTGGACCCTGCTCCTATCAGAGCATACAACAAGCACTAAGCAGCCGAATTCCGGCTCCCGGAACTGAGCCCGCGGGGACTGCTTCTTGGAGCTTACACTTATAGGAGCTTACACCGAGCACGGAGCGGCCGAGTTCCGGCTCCCGGAACTTCCCTGGCCCGGGGCTAGGAGCCCGCGGAAACTGCTTCTCGGTCCGGGTCCTGCTGAGGGCCGGTCAGGACTCACCCGTTGCTTTGGTTGCCCGGCAAGGGGAACGAAATGCTGCCATTCGCATAGGATACCAACATGGCAGAGATCTGATGTCAGCAGAAAGCGGCGGAGGAGAGAACTTCATCAATACCAGCGGTGACATAAGCAGTTGGTCTCCTGGTAGGGGGGGTGAGGCACAGTCACCCGAGTCTCCTCAATTTGTCGTTGAGCCAGAGGGGAGAAGCCGGGCCGCCGCCAGCGCCCGGAGCAGGCCCAGCGGCTCGCCAGCGTGGTGACCGCGTGACCCCAATTGGAGAGGGGGCGGAGCGGAGCCGCCACTCGCACCCGCAAGGTGGGCAGACCCGCGACCCAGTGGTACATGGGCGTGGTAGGAGGGGCAGGGCAGAGCCGCCGTTCGCGCTTGCAAGGTAAACAGACCTGTGACAGCCGGGCGGGTCAGGCCCAGTGGCCTGCCAGTGTGGTACACATGTCACCCCAACTGGAGTAGGGGCAGAGCAGATCCTTCTCCCACGCCCGGATCAGGCCCTGCCGGTGTGGTGGTCACGTGACCCCAATTGGAGTGGGGGCGGAGCGGAACCGCCACCCGTGCCCGCAGGGTGAGCAGACCAGTGATCAAACTGCAGATCAGACCCAGGGGTCCGCAGGCGTGGTAGGAGGGGCAGGGCAGATCCGCCGCCCGCGCCTCCAAGGTAGGCAGACCTACAACAGACCGGCGGATCAGGCCCAGGAGCCTGCCGGCGTGGTACAAACACCACCCTAATTGGAGTAGTGGCAGAGCAGAGTCGCCGCCCGTGCCAGGAACAGGCCCAGCGTCCTGCAGGCGGGGTAGTCACGACACCCCAATTGGAGTAGGGGCAGAGCAGAGCCTCCACCCGTGCCCGAAAGGTGGGCAGATCTGCGACCGACCAGCGGGACAGGCCCAGTGGCCTGCCGGTACGACAGACACGTCACCCCATTTGGAGTAGGGGCAGAGTAGAGCCGCCGCCCGCGCCTGCAGGGTAGGCAAACCTGCAACCGACCGGCGGATCAGGCCCGGTGGCCTGCCGGCGTGGTACACTCGTCACCCCAATTGGAGTAGGGGCAGAACAGAGCCGCCGCCAGCTCCCAGAACAGGCCCAGTGACCTGCCGGCGTGGTAGCCACGACACCCCAATTGGAATAAGGAGAGAGCAGAGCCGCCGCCCGCACCTGCAGGAAAGATACGCAAGCAGTATGAAAAGACAAGGAAAGAAAGGACCACAAGCAATGCAGGTCAACGCAACTTTAGAAGAGGTAACAGCTGCAGCAGATGGAATGTCAGATAAAGAATTCAGGATATACATGCTTCAGATGATCTGGAGTATCAAGGAAGACATTAAACAGCAAAATCAGACAATGAAAGATCACTTCGACAATGAATTACGCAAACAAATCCAGGAAGCAAAGGATCAACTATACAGGGAGATAGAGGTTATAAAAAACAAACAAACAGAAATCCTAGAAATGCAGGAAGCAATAAACCAACTTAAAAACTCAATGGAGAATACTACCAGCAGAGTAGAACACTTAGAAGATAGAACATCAGACAATGAAGACAAAGTATTTCAACTGGAAAAGAACATAGACAGCTCAGCAAGACTGTTAAGAAACCATGAGCAGAACATCCAAGAAATATGGGATAACATTAAGAGACCAAACTTAAGAGTCATTGGGATACAGGAAGGTACAGAGCTCCAAACCAAAGGAATGAGCAGTCTATTCAATGAAATAATACGAGAAAACTTCCCAGACTTGAAGAATGAGACAGAATCCCAAATCCTAGAAGCCTACAGGACGCCGAATGTGCAAAATCATAAGAGATCCACACCTAGACACATTATAATGAAGATGCCCAACATACAGAATAAGGAGAGAATTTTAAAAGCTACAAGAGAAAGGAAGCAGATTACATTTAGGGGTAAGCCAATCAGGATAACAGCTGATCTTTCAACACAGACTCTGAAAGCTAGAAGATCCTGGAATAACATATTTCAAACACTGAAAGAAAATGGGTTCCAACCAAGAATTGTGTATCCAGCGAAATTAAGCTTCAGGATGGAAGATGAAATTAAAACCTTCCACGATAAACAAAAGTTAAAAGAATTTGCAGCTAGAAAACCATCTCTTCAAAACATCCTCGGCAAAACATTACAGGAAGAGGAAATGGAAAATAACAATGAAAACCAACAGTGGGAGGTAGGACAGTAAAGGGGGGGGAAATAATCAAAGAGGAAAACAAACCATGTTTAGTAACAGAAATAAACAAATATGGCTGGAAGAACAACCCATATCTCAATAATAACCCTAAATGTTAATGGCTTAAACTCACCAATTAAGAGACACAGGCTAGTAGAATGGATCACAAAACAAGACCCAACAATATGCTGCCTACAGGAGACGCATTTGATAGGAAAAGACATACATAGGCTGAAGGTGAAAGGTTGGGAAAAATCATATCACTCATATGGACTTCGGAAACAAGCAGGAGTGTCCATACTCATATCAAATAAAATAGATTTCAAGCCAAAGTTAATCAAAAGGGATAAAGAGGGACACTACATACTGCTTAAGGGAACCATACACCAACAAGACATAACAATCATAAATATTTATGCCCCAAACAATGGTGCAGCTATGTTCGTCAAACAAACTCTTCTCAAGTTCAAGAGTCTAATAGACCACCATACCATAATCATGGGAGACTTCAACACACCTCTCTCGCCACTGGACAGATCTTCCAAACAAAAGTTGAATAAGGAAACTATAGAACTCAATAACACTATTAATAACCTAGACCTAATTGACATATATAGAGTATACCACCCAACATCAAGCAGTTACACTTTTTTCTCAGCAGCACATGGATCCTTCTCAAAAATAGATCATATATTATGTCACAGGGCAACTCTTAGACAATATAAAGGAGTAGAGATAATACCATGCATCTTATCTGATCATAATGGAATGAAACTGAAAATCAACGATAAAAGAAGGAAGGAAAAAGCATACATCACTTGGAGAATGAACAATAGGTTACTGAATGATCAATGGGTTATAGAAGACATCAAGGAGGAAATTAAAAAATTCTTAGAGATAAATGAAAACACAGACACAACATATCGGAATCTATGGGACACATTGAAAGCAGTTCTAAGAGGAAAATTCATTGCTTGGAGTTCATTCCTTAAAAAAAGAAAAAACCAACAAATAAATGATCTCATACTTCATCTCAAAATCCTAGAAAAAGAAGAGCAAAACAACAGCAAAAGAAGTAGAAGGCAAGAAATAATTAAAATCAGAGCTGAAATTAATGAAATCGAAACAAAAGAAACAATTGAAAAAATTGACAAAACTAAAAGTTGGTTCTTTGAAAAAATAAACAAAATCGACAGACCCTTAGCCATGCTAGCGAAGAGAAGAAGAGAGAGAACTCAAATTACTAGCATACGGGATGAAAAAGGCAATATCACAACAGACACTTCAGAAATACAGAAGATAATCAAAAACTATTTTGAATCCTTATACTCCAATAAATTAGAAGATAGTGAAGGCATAGATAAATTTCTTAAGTCATATGATCTGCCCAGATTGAGTCAGGAGGATATAGACAACCTAAACAGACCAATATCAATTGAGGAAATAGAAGAAACCATCAAAAGACTACCAACTAAGAAAAGCCCAGGACCGGATGGGTATACAGCAGAATTTTACAAAACCTTTAAAGAAGAACTAATACCAATACTTTTCAAGCTACTTCAGGAAATAGAAAAGGAGGGAGAACTTCCAAATTCATTCTATGAGGCCAACATCACCCTGATACCTAAACCAGACAAAGACACTTCAAAGAAAGAAAACTACAGACCAATATCTCTAATGAACCTAGATGCAAAAATCCTCAATAAAATTCTGGCGAATCGGATACAAAAACATATCAAAAAAATTGTGCACCATGATCAAGTAGGATTCATCCCTGGGATGCAAGGCTGGTTCAATATACGGAAATCAATAAATGTTATTCACCACATCAATAGACTTAAAAATAAGAACCATATGATCATCTCGATAGATGCGGAAAAAGCATTCGACAAAGTACAGCATCCCTTTATGTTCAAAACTCTAGAAAAACTAGGGATAACAGGAACATACCTCAATATTGTAAAAGCAATCTATGCTAAGCCTCAGGCTAGCATCATTCTGAATGGAGAAAAACTGAAGGCATTCCCTCTAAAATCTGGAACAAGACAGGGATGCCCTCTCTCTCCACTTCTGTTCAACATAGTTCTCGAAACACTGGCCAGAGCAATTAGACAGACGAAAGAAATTAAAGGCATCAAAATAGGAAAAGAAGAACTTAAATTATCACTATTTGCAGATGATATGATTCTATACCTAGCAGACCCAAAAGGCTCTACAAAGAAACTATTAGAGCTAATAAATGAATTCAGCAAAGTGGCAGGATATAAAATCAACACGCATAAATCAAAGGCATTCCTGTATATCAGCGACAAATCCTCTGAAATGGAAATGAGGACAACCACTCCATTCACAATATCTTCAAAAAAAATAAAATACTTGGGAATCAACCTAACAAAAGAGGTGAAAGACTTATACAATGAAAACTACAGAACCCTAAAGAGAGAAATAGAAGAAGATCTTAGAAGATGGAAAAATATACCCTGTTCATGGATAGGCAGAACTAACATCATCAAAATGGCGATATTACCAAAAGTTCTCTATAGGTTTAATGCAATGCCAATCAAAATCCCAACGGCATTTCTTGTAGAAATAGAGAAAGCAATCATGAAATTCATATGGAAAAATAAAAGACCCAGAATAGCAAAAACAATGCTAAGCAGGAAGTGTGAATCAGGCGGTATAGCGATACCAGACTTCAAACTATACTACAGAGCAATAGTAACAAAAACAGCATGGTACTGGTACCAAAACAGGCGGGTGGACCAATGGTACAGAATAGAGGACACAGAAACCAATCCACAAAACTACAACTATCTTATATTTGATAAAGGGGCTAAAAGCATGCAATGGAGGAAGGATAGCATCTTCAACAAATGGTGCTGGGAAAACTGGAAATCCATATGCAACAAAATGAAACTGAATCCCTTTCTCTCGCCATGCACAAAAGTGAATTCAAAATGGATCAAGGAGCTTGATATCAAATCAGAGACACGCCGTCTGATAGAAGAAAAAGTTGGCTACGATCTACATACTGTGGGGTCGGGCTCCAAATTCCTCAATAGGACACCCATAGCACAAAAGTTAATAACTAGAATCAACAAATGGGACTTACTCAAACTAAAAAGTTTTTTCTCAGCAAAAGAAACAATAAGAGAGGTAAATAGGGAGCCTACACCCTGGGAACAAATCTTTACTCCTCACACTTCAGATAGAGCCCTAATATCCAGAGTATACAAAGAACTCAAAAAATTAGACAATAAGAGAACAAACAACCCAATCAACAAATGGGCCAAGGACCTGAACAGACACTTCTCAGAGGAGGACATACAGTCAATCAACAAGTACATGAAAAAATGCTCACCATCTCTAGCTGTCAGAGAAATGCAAATCAAAACCACCCTAAGATACCATCTCACTCCAGTAAGATTGGCAGCCATTAGGAAGTCAAACAACAACAAGTGCTGGCGAGGATGTGGGGAAAAGGGTACACTTGTACATTGCTGGTGGGACTGCAGATTGGTGCAGCCAATTTGGAAAGCAGTATGGAGATTTCTTGGAAAGCTGGGAATGGAGCCACCATTTGACCCAGCTATTCCCCTTCTTGGTCTATTCCCTAAAGACCTAAAAAGAGCATGCTACAGGGACACTGCTACATCGATGTTCATAGCAGCACAGTTCACAATAGCAAGACTGTGGAACCAACCTAGATGCCCTTCAATAGACGAATGGATAAAAAAAATGTGGCATTTATACACAATGGAGTATTACTCTGCATTAAAAAATGACAAAATCATAGAATTTACAGGGAAATGGATGGCATTAGAGCAGATTATGCTAAGTGAAGCTAGCCAATCCCTAAAAAACAAATGCCAAATGTCTTCTTTGATATAAGGAGAGTAACTAAGATCAGAGTAGGGACGAAGAGCAGGAGAAGAAGATTAACATTTAACAGGGATGAGAGGTGGGAGGGAAAGGGAGAGAGAAGGGAAATTGCATGGAAATGGATGGAGACCCTCAGGGTTATACAGTGGAGGGGGTAGAGAGAGAGGAGGGGAGGGGAGGGGAGAGGTGGGGAGGGGGGAGGGTGGAGGATGGGAAAGGCAGCAGAGCACAACAGACATTAGTATGGCAATATGTAAATCAATGGATGTGTAACTGATGTGATTCTGCAATCTGTGTATGGGGTGAAGGTGGGAGTTCATAACCCACTTGAATCAAAGTGTGGAATATGATATGTCAAGAAATTTGTAATGTTTTGAACAATCAACAATAAAAAATTAAAAAAAAAGATCCTATTTTCAGTTTTGTGTGAGCAAGTTATTCTATTGTAGGAAAATTTTTTTCTTTGGCAAAACAAGATGTAAAGCTATGAAATTTTGTGAGTTGTATCTTAAACTTATATCATAGTTTTCAACATCCAAACCTGGGAATTATGACTTAAGGTTAAAATGCCTTGGGCATGAGGCTTCTGCTCAGAATAGCAGTTTTCTCTGCTCCTTTCCACATCTCAGCCAGGACTTAAGTTGAAATGCAAATGGAAGAAGCCTGCAAGCTCAGTAGGAGACTGATCTAGGGATCAAAAAAAAGGGGGGGTGGTGGGGAGGGGGTAAAGGTGTCTTTTACCTGAACTCAAAACTAGACAAAACCAAAAAGTAAATTGTATGGTATTACTAATTACTGGCCAATCATTTTTTCTAGGACCCTTGCTTTTTCTTAGATTCTGCATTTTTTGAGCTCATGATTTTGATCTTACAGACCTAGGTTAATGTTTTTTCTGATCAGCTCTATTTTTTATCAACTGTGGAGTTTTAAACATTGCAATGGAGATTTCACCTGTGCAAAGCTACAAGGCCTTTACTATTGTGTTATGTGTGCACACTTGTGTTATGTGTTGTATGTCTGTGTGTGTGTATGTCCATATGTCATGAAGATTGGCAGATATATGAGGAGCGCTCATGAAAAATTAAAAAAAAATGGATCCAAATATATTTTATTCACGTGATTTAAACAGTTCAATTTAAATTGGGTAAACAGATGAAAGTAAAGATGTCTTTAAAATTAAGCTTATCAGTCATATGTTAAAAGGACAAAGATTCCTTAAAACATTAGTTTACCCATAACATTGTGCTTTATTAAGTTTTGTTTCTTGTTTCTAGAGCAAGTAATCTTAAAGAAATTAAACAGCTGGCTAAACAAGAACTGTCATTCTAGAAAATTGTGCTAGGTTATTTCTTTAAAAGATAAATTTAGTTAACATAAAAACATCAATGTAATTGTGATGCTATTAATGTGTTCATATCTTCCAGGTCTACAAGTGTGTAAGGTAGAAGCTTTAAAAGAGCATTATATCAATCTGGTGTTCTAAAGTTGTATGGTAATTTTAGGCTTAAAAGAAAAGCATGTTGGAGATTTGTTTGTATCATTTGATGTTCTACGGCTGGACCTGTTGTCGATGGGATACGTGGGGTTTTGTTTTGCTTTCTGCACTGAGGTATGATTCTTTAATTGTAAGAATGAAAGACCATTCTGGATGCTTTGCCTGGTTGTGGCCGGACTCCTCGTTGTCTCCCTCGTGGCATTTGTTGTGATCATGGGGTTGGTAACTGGACTTGCTGGCCTCAGTGCACCATGTTGTCAGCACTACCTCCAATCTCAACTCGATTCCTTGGCTGCGGTAGTCCTCCAAACTTGCTTACCTACCGAGAAGGAGGACTATGTCTGTTCCTACAGGAGGAGTGGTGCTGTTTCTATTGGGCTCCTCCAGTTTCTCAAGGATCCAGCCAGAGCTGTTCAACTGATAGTGGTCTGGCAGCAATACGCTGTCTTACAAGATACTCACTGTGAACCCTATGAGGTTGGCCACGGTCCCTACTGGGATGTGTGGATGTAAGCCGGGAGCAGAGCCATCTCCCTTCCTTGAGGCTTCCCATTGGGCCTGCAGGCCCTGCAGGTAGGATTGCCCGAAGAGCTAGAGTGGTAGTCAGTGACGGGTAAGATCCCCAGAGGGGGACAACCTAAGAGAGGCACACTCTTGAGTAAGGCAAACACCTGCTAATAAAATGAAAAGGGGGAGATGTAGGGCATGGCTGCCCGCTTCCTGGTCTGAGGCTGCACATGTGGCTGGGACGGCTCCTGGCGATCAGCCAGGAGGCGGTGCTATGGGTGGTGATGGAGGAGGCGGACCACCTCCAGGATAGGTCCAGGACTCTTCCACCCTGGTGGACACCTCATGCCTTCCCTTACAGACTATGGGATGGGTGTACACGTGAACTTGCTTCACCTCTCTGACCTTTATTCTGATTGGCTCCTGTGCAGTATATAAGCTGTGTGTACTTCCTCATTAAAGGAGATCCTGCTTTGACTCTTCTCCCTGGCATGTCTGATTGTCCTCCCAGGAGGGAGGGCTGGGTGTGGGCGGCCAGTCGTCCTTTACCTCTCTTGGCTCGTCTTGGTCAGGGCATGCTTTCCCCACTTCTCCTGCTGGTCAGGAGGAGATGGGGGCTAAAAATCCCGACACAGGACCAGATGGGTACACAGCCGAGTTCTACAATCCTTTAAAGAAGAACTAATACCAATACTCTTCAATTTATTTCATGAAATAGAAACTTATTCTATGAGGCCAATATCACCCTGATTCCAAAACCAGGCAAAGACACATCAAAGAAAGAAAACCTCAGACCAATATCTCTAATTAAATAGATGCAAAAATTCTTAATAAAATTCTGGCAAATCAAAATACAAAAGCATATCGAAAAGATTGTGCACCACAATCAAGTGGGGTTTATCTCAGGGATGCAAGGTTGGTTTGACATATGGGAATCAATAAATGTAATTCATCAAATCAAAAGACTTAAAGATAAGAACCATATGATCATTTCAATAGACGCAGAAAAAGCATTCAACAAAATATAGCATCCCTTCATGTGATACAGTCAGTCAACAAATATATGAAAAAATGTTCATCTCTAGAAATTAGAGAAATGCAAATCAAAACTACTCTTAAGATTTCATCTCACTCCAGTCAGAATGGCAGCTATTAAGAATACAAACAATAATAAGTGTTAGTGGGAATGTGGGGGGAAAGGCATGCTCATACATTTCTGGTAGGACTGCAAATTGGTGCAGCCAATATGGAAAGCACTATGGAGATTCCTTGGAAAACTGGGAATGGAACCACCATTTGACCTAGCTATTCCACTCTTTGGTTTATACCCAAAGGACGTAAAAAACAGCATATTACAGGGACACAGCTACATCAGTGTTTACAGCAGCTCAACACAATAGCTAAATGGTGGAACCAACCTAGAAGCCCTTCAGTAGATGAATAGATTTTTAAAATATGGCATTTATATACAATGGAATATTACTCAGCAATAAAAGAGAATAAAATCATGGTATTTTTAGGCAAATGGATGGAGTTGGAGAATATGGTGCTAAGAGAAGTTAGCCAATGCCAAAAAACCAAATGCCAAATGTTTTCTCTGATATAAGGAGGCTGATTCATAGTGGGGTTGGGAGGGGAAGCATGTGAAGATTAGATGAACTCTAGATAAGGCAGAGGGGTGGGAGGGGAAGTAGGGGGCAAAGGGTGTAAAAAATATGGTGGAATGAGATGGACATCATTATCCTAAGTACATGTATGAAGACACTAATGGTGTGAATATACTTTGTATACAACCAGAGATATGAAAAAATGTGCTCTATATGTGTAATATGAATTGTAATGCTTTCTGCTGTCATATATAACGAATTAGAATTAAAAAATAAAATTAAAAAAAAAGATTTCATCCCTTGAAGACAGGGCATATAAACTTCAATAATCAGAATGAAATACAGGTAAAATATTGAAGGCAATGATCAGAATGTACAAGGTTTCTGGGACAACCAAATCACCAAACTATAGAGTCTTGAGACATTGAGATACAGGCTGAAGGTGTTAAGAACCACTTCAGTGAAATAATAGCAGAAAATTTTTCATAATGTTAAAAGTGAGGTCCACATACAGGACAAGTATAAAAACCACAAATAGGTAAGATTAAAAAAAATCTCTCTAAGACACATCATAATTAAAAAATGCCTAAACTAGTAAGGAAAGGGTATTAAAATTTGCGTGAAAAAAAAATCAGGTCACATTTAGAGACAAACCAATAAGACTCACATCTGATTTCTCAAATGAGACCCCAAATTCAAAGAGAGCTTGGGAAAGAGATATTCCAACCTCCAAAATAAAAGAATTGCAAGACAAGATTGTTACATCCAGGGTAGCTAAATTTCAATATTGATGGAGAAAAATAAATTGTATAATAAGGATAAACTAAAAGAAGTCATGACCACTAAGGCAGTACTTTAAAAAATACTTAAAGATACACTACAAACAGAAGAACTCAAAACAAACCTTAAGCCTCCCTCTGCCGCGTGACCAGCATGCTAGCTTTATACTAGAGGTTCAAAGCATAGAAGTTAACTAGTGAGATCAAAATAAACACACATAAACTCAAATTACCTTTTTCTTTGACCAGGTCTGAGACAGCTCCCCCTCTGGCTCCTGCCTCGAGCCACCCAGTGGGGCAGCAAGGTTTACACAAGAGACTAGCAGGAGAGAGAGAGAGCATGCCAGAGAATGGCCTTTTATTGGGGAACAAGAAATTCAGGGGAAAATTCCATCCAATGAAGGTCGAGGGGGACAGCATTCCAAGGCCAGGGTCAGTGATTGGTCTCAGGGTCAATGGTCAGTCACACCCCCACATGGATGGGCTCTCGCACCTAGAAAGGGTGGGGATGAGTTCTGACACAGTTTAGCCAGAACGCCTCACACCCAGTCAGGGAGGTGCCCAATCACGTGCGAGAACGGCTTCCCACACCTCCCAAATAGATAAAATTCTTTTGAAGAGCAACTAACCCAATAAAAAATTAAGACTCAATTAAATCTAGCAAACAAACCAAATGGAAAGAAATAATAAACTTTTATCTATAACAATGCTGAATGTAAATAATCTCAACTCTCCAGTTAAAAGAGTTAGATTGACAGAATGGATTAAAAATCAAGATCCAACTCTGTGCTGTTTGTAAGAGACTCATCTCATAGGCTAAGCTACCCATAGACTGAAAGTAAAAGGATGGATGAAATATTTCATGTAGATGGAGCCCCCAAACAACCAGGAGTAGTTAGTCTCATAAATGGGGAAGCAGATTTCAAGCAAAAACTAATCACAAGAGACAAACAAGGTCACTGAGTACTGGTAAAGGGAACAATCCAACAAGAAGATTTAATGATAGTAAAAATTCATGCCCCAAATAACAGTGCAACTAATTGGGTTTAAATAAACAACTTCTTGTCATTAAATCACAGAAAGACATAAACACAATAATACTGGATAATTTCTGTGCACTCCTATCACCAATAGACTTCTAGAACTGGAAAATAAATCTAACTAAGTAGCAAGATACATATATAAATCAATAGTTTTTATATTCCCATTGTGAATTTGTTGAGAAAGAAATCAGTAAAATTATGCCAATCATAATAACCTCAAAAAAATAAAATACTTGGGAGAAAAATCTAACCAAAGAGGTGAAAGACCTCTACAATGGAAAGTATAGAACACTAAAAAAAGAAATTATTGGAGACCTTAGGTGATGGAAAGACTTCCATGTTCTTGGGTAGACAGAATTAATATTGTTAAAATGGCCATAAGGTCAAAAGCACCATGTGGATTCAATCAAATATACCAATATCATCAAAATACCAATATCATTTTTCACAGAATTAGAAAAAGCAGTGTTAAAATTCATTTGGAAGGATAAGATACACAGAATAGACAAAGACACAGAATAGACAAGAAGATGCTGGTGGCACCAGATCTCAAATTATACTACAGGTCTGAAGTAATAAAAAACAGCATGGTATTGGCATCAAAATAGACATGAAAACCTATGGAATAGAATAGAGGACACAGAGACAAACCCACATACTTACAGCCATCTGATACTTAACAAAAGAGCCAAAAATATATGTTGGAGAAAAGATAGCCTTTTTAACAAATGGTGCTGTGAAACTGGATATCCAAATGTAGAAGAATGAAAGCAGATACTCTCTCTCACCCTGCACAAAAGTCAAATCAAAGTGGATCATAGTTTTAGGAGTGAAACCCAAAGAATTGCAACTGCAGGAAGAAAACATGGCGTCAACACTAAAACATATTGGCATAGGCACTGACTTCTTTAACAAGACCACTAAATGAAGAGAAGTAAAATGAATAAGTGAGACAAAATCAAATTTAAAAGCTTCTGTGCAGTAAAGGAAATGATTCAGAATATGTAGAGAAAGCCTAAAGTGCGAAAAAATTTTTGCCAGTTATTTCTCTGAAAGGGGATTAATATGCAGAATATATAAAAACTCAAAAAGCTTAACAGCAAAAAAGAAAGATAGAATCCAAATAACCTAATGAATAAATGGACAAAAAGAACTAAACAGACTATTCACAAAAAAGGAAATACAAATACCAACAAATATATTAAACAATGTTCAACATTCTTAACAATCATGGAAATGCAAATCAAACCTATATTTATGCTCCAAATCATTTCAGTTATAATGAAAAACATGAAAAGACAAATAGTAATACACGCTGGCAAGGATGTGGGGGAAAATATGCACTCATACATTGTTTATGGGCCTAAAAATTATTACAACCACCCTGAAAAGCATTATGCAGAGTCCTTGAAATTACAGGAATAGAACAACCACATGACCCAGCTATCCCACTCACCAATATTTATTCTAAAAAAAACCCCCTAAAACCAGTATACTATAGTGATGCAGGCAAATAAATACATATAACAGTGCAATTCACAACAGTCAAGTTATGAAATAAGCCCAAGCATTGGTCAACAGGTGAATGGTGTAAGAAAATTATATATATATATATATATATATATATATATATATATATATACACACACACAAATATATTATATAT
>NW_025999880.1:17276426-17280396 GCF_001458135.2 Marmota marmota marmota
AAGAAAATTATATATATATATATATATATATATATATATATATATATATATATACACATACATACATACACACACACACACACAATGGAGTTTTACTCAGCAATAAATAATTTCATTCTTATGATATTTTCTGGTAAGTGGATAGAACTGGAAAATATTATGGAATATAAAATAAGGCAGACTCAGAATATCAAAGGTCTAATATTTTCTATCTTAAGGGAAAACTGCAGCAAATTAAGGGAAAAAATGGTGAGTATCAGGAGGATAGAGGAAAGATAGGTAGAATAAAAGAGGCATAATGAGTGAGAGGGAGGAGGGATGGGAAAAAAAGAGGAAATGCAGAATGAATTTGAAAAAATTACATGATATGCATGTTTAAATATACCTTAGAGAAATCAACAATTATGTACAGGAAGGAAGGAGAGTTCAATATGATGTGTGTGACAAGGAATTCTCTTTTACCTTCCATCAGCACAGATGGACCCTAACTGATACCAGAAGATGACCTATCAAATCAAAGATCCAATTGTAGCTGATCTGATGGACGACAAACCTTGGCCAGGCTAGACTGAGAGACACTCTGCTAGGGCATGCATGGAGACCCAAGTGGAAGCCAAACCTTTGCAATTCCCAAGGAAGAAGAGACATACGTGGATCCAGTTCATAAGGAACCAAGTACAGTCTCCACTCTCTGTGGGCTATGTGAATTCTCCTGCTCTTTGTCACTAAAATGAAGTCCAAAATGAAGTGTACATTCTGAACACTGCACAGAATACCAGGTCTGATGAGCAAGAAAGAGGTCTTTCAAGGATACCTCAGTAAGATACCTATATCCCCCATGATGGTCAAGAAGCCCAACAAAGAGCTGGCTACATTTGTACCTTGCCCAAGAGTCCCAGCTGGAGAATTCAAGGGCATCCTCTGCTGTATATCTGAGCATTTGTCAATACTCCAACATGGAGGCTCTAGGAAGGTACCACCCCTTGAGCACTTCAGCCAGTTTCTTGATTCAAACTAGGGTTTTGTATGTATTCTGGAGAGGTACCTGCCTTTTCAGCTTGGGTTGCCTCAGTGAGCACCACAATGTGGGGGATCCAAGCATTTGATCCAGTTCCATGGAATCCTAGTATAATGTCAACAGACACCAATATGCAGCAAAGCAGGTGGGACAATGGAGACATGACCATGGGATCCAAGGTCACAACTTCATTCTTTACCCCAAAGTAACTGAACCGATATGGTCATGTGACACTTGAAGCCATGGCATGGTGCCATGTGGTCATGACCCCTTGTGAGGATGGAGCACTAACCTTCAGGAAGCAGGAGGCACATGAAACCAATGACCAACTTGTGGGTTGTGATCCCGGTTGTGAGAAGACACTAATATAGAAAATCAAGACATGGAAATTCAATCTGCCTGACTAACCTATACTCCCAGTGATCCTCTGTAGGATATCTGTGCTTCCTTCCTGCATAACTTGAGTTTCTGTGGAAATAGATGTCTTGGCTCCAGAGGCAGGGACACTGCACACGACTTATACTAAAAGCCCTAATGGAATGAAAGCTATGATAGTCACTTTATCACTTTGGGCCTCTCCAGGCCCTAGGTGAATTACTTCTAGGCATTCTTTAAACTTATCCCCTGATTTCTGCTCCTATCCATTCATCATTCACAAGTGTATTATTTAATCTCCAGGTATTAGAGTGGTTTCTGTTTTTTATCTCATCATTGATGGCTAATTTCATTTCATTAGAATCTGATAGGAGGCAAGGTATTTTCAATAGTATTTTTTTTTTTTAATAGACTAATGTGGGAAGCCGTTCTCGCACGTGATTGGGCACCTCCCTGACTGGGTGTGAAGTGTTCCGGCCAAGCTGTGTCAGAACTAATCCCCACCCTTTTTAGGTGCGAGAGCCTGTCCGTGTAGGGGTGTGACTGACCATTGACCCTGAGACCAATCACTGACCCTGACCTTGGAATGCTGTCCCCCTCGACCTTCATTGGATGGAATTTTCCCCTGAATTTCTTGTTTCCCAATAAAAGGCCACTCTCTGGCATGCCCTGCCTCTCTCTCTCCTGCTAGTCTCTTGTTTAAACCTCGCTACCCCACCGGGTGGCTCGAGGCAGGAGCCAGAGGGGAGAGCCATCTCAGACCTGGTCAAAGAAAAAGGTAAATTGAGTTTATGTGTGTTTATTTTGATCTCACTAGTTAACTTCTATGCTTCGAACCTCTAGTATGAAGCTAGCATGCTGGTCGCATGGCAGAGACTAAGATTTGCTTTGTGACCTCAAACATGGTTATTTTAGAAAATGTTCCATGTGCTGCTGAGAAAAAAGTGAAATCAGACACTGATGTATGAAATATTCTAGAGATGTTTGTTAGGGTCCATGTTACTTATTGTAATGTCACCTTATCACTTGATGCCTTTCATGCCAATGGACGCTCAGACTACAAAAGAAGCTATTCCCACTCGTAACTGACCTCACAATCAGGAGAAATTAGCCGGAATGCTACATGATGGGGTGAAGAGAAACCTATTTAGCACATATGAGAGCGAAGGTGTTATCCCTGGAAATATTGTTCCAGTTTTAACTGCAAATGGGCAAATAGAAGAATACAGGCCATGAAGGCTCAGAACACAGAGGGTGAGTCCTTGGTGCCTTTTTCAGGCAAGTCCACTAGATCAGCCGAAATCCTGCCAAGTAACACTCATAAGATCACTTTCTCTAGAAATGTTATCTAATTAGTTGGGAAGACATTGGAAGACCAATGGGTGGATGGAATGGACCATATGCTTTCCTACCCATAGAGCTTTCACCCTAATGTGCTCCCACCCTCAAGCTGGTTGTGTACACAGTAGACTGGGCTCATGCTGCTTACTGGCTCTGTTCTCCAGAAGCCACTTCTTCTGGAAATTTCTGCCCTATCTGAACCAAACCTCCTTCCATGGGATCATCCACAGATTATGACAACTGAGTAGAAGGGCTAAGGTCCAGCCTCGTCACCTCACAAGAAGCAGAGATATTCTACCTCTCAGTATCTGGACTTCCTGGAAAATCAGAGTGGGTAGCAATCACAGAATGTGTTCCATGAGGGAGTCTGACTTGTCTCCCACAGTTTCTTTTAAATATCTCATGAAAGCTTTTCTTCATTCACCTTTCCTAAAACAAAACAGAAGAAAACAAAATAAGGAAACCTCCAATTCAGGTTGTTTTTAGTGAGGCCTAGGGTGGTAGCTTCTTCAGAAAAGTGGTCTTTTGTATATACCTCAGATGCAGTGAAAGAAAGCATTCACAACGACTACTCTGAAAGACACTGAAAATTGGTAAGAAACAGCACTTGTTCAGAGGACTTACGAGTTTAATGGACAGTCAAACCAAGAATTGACTTGATGATAAGGCAACCATCCACGTTGCATGAAACGTTGTTAAGGAGCAGGCACACTGAGAGTAAGAAAACAAGATAACTCGTCTGGATAAATGTTCAGACAGATCCTCATTTGGGGTTTGGGATCCAAGAATTTATTTGCAAATTGATCCCAGGAAACACTATAGGGATGATGGAAAATGTTCCAACGTGGAGAGGGAAGATAGCAGAGAGTGACATAATGAAGAGATCATTCCTGAAGGTATCTGAGCTCCAACCTCAGTGAAGATCTCTGGTCGACCAGAAGGCTCACCCAGGTGGAATCTGTGCACCTATCCCTATTCACTGGTTGAACCCTGTTCTGGGGGCTTTTTTTTTTTTCCTCTTTTTTCTTTTTTTTTTTAATTTTTATTGTTGGTTGTTCAAAACATTACATAGTTCTTGATATATCATATTTCACACTTTGATTCAAGTGGGTTATGAACTCCCATTTTTACCCCATATACAGATTGCAGAATCACATCAGTTACACTTCCATTGATTTACATATTGCCATACTAGTGTCTGTTGTATTCTGCTGCCTTTCCTATCCTCTACTATCC
>NW_025999880.1:17280492-17289423 GCF_001458135.2 Marmota marmota marmota
GGTGCTGAGCACAAGAAGCAGTGGAGCAGGAGGAGAGGAATGAAGTGGTGGGGCAGCTAGCAGCAGTTGGGCTGGTGGCACAGAGACTAGCAGCAGCAGCTTGGGCGACAGCAGCTGGCCACACAGCAGCAGGGTCGGCAGCAGGTGGTCCTGCAGCAGGTGGTCTGGAGGCAGCAGGGGAGAGAGCAGCAGGAGCCACAGCCACTGGAACCTCCACAGCCACTGGAACCTCCACAGCCACTGGAACTACCACAGCAGGGGCTGCAGCAGCTGGAGCCACAGCAGCTGGGGCGGCAACAGGTGGTCCTACAGCAGATGGGGCGGCAGCAGCAGGAGCCACAGCCACTGGAGCCACAGCCACTGGAGCCACCACAGCAGGACCCACAGCAGGTGGGGCAGCAGCAGGTGGTCCTGCAGCAGGTAGTCTTACAGCAGATGGGCTGGCAGCAGCAGGAGCCACAGCCACTGGAACCTCCACAGCCATTGGACCCACCACAGCTGCAGCAGCTGGAGCCACAGCAGCTGGGGCGGCAGTAGGTGGTCCTACAGCAGATGGGCTGGCAGCAGCAGGAGCCACAGCCACTGGAACCTCCACAGCAGGGGCTGCAGCAGCTGGAGACACAGCAGCTGGGGCGGCAGCAGGTGGTCCTGCAGCAGGTGGTCTGGCAGCACCTGGGCTGGCAGCAGCCACACCCCTGGCCAGAGCAGCAGGAGCCACAACAGGAGTTGCACATGGTGTCAGAGACTGGAGATTCTGGGGGTATTTCCAGGAAGGTGGGTTTCAAAGGTTTGGAGGTCTCTCTGATCCACGTCCCCTTTTATACCCTGCTAAGGGGCTGCTGTCTTCATATGCAACATCCTTTCCTTGTTATTGTTTGTATTAGTAAACAGGCTATTATTCAATTAGGCTCACTCATTTTTGGTCCAATTTCAGGTGGAATGGAGAACAGGATTTCCTTTCCCTGATGTATTAGGATTCATTTGTCAGTTCTTCCTGGATCATCTCTCAAGTGTCTTTCTAGCTCTCCTTCCTCAAAGAGACGTGTCACATGACATTCTGCCTCTTTCTGCTGGGCTTCAGTATCAATGTCAGAGTACATCATGTGTGTCTTGGGAAAGATTGACTTTAGCATCCCATACTTATTTCCGGGGCCACAAAATTAAGCATTGGCTTTGTCATCTCATGGCTCTTTCCCTAAGGGTCATCTGGGGTAAGAAGTTTGGAATGTGCATCACAGACCATGCACCAGAGCAGCGAGGACACTAGGACATATTCCCCATTCCCACTCTCAATCTTGTGCATTTTAGTCATTTAATGGAATACACAGAACATTTGTCAGGGGGGAACCTAGGTCATGATATTCCATGTTTTTCTCTCCCCTGCAACCAATATCTAAAAGGAACTTCAGGGTCTCCTGAGGGAAGTTGGCTGTTGAGATCAGCTACACCACGACCTTGAGGTCCTGCCACCCTCTTCTTGGTGGAGAAGTGCTTTTCTCTGTTTTGGCTTCCCTGACTCTGTGGTCCTTACAGGCCATATTGACTCATCCTCTGTGTCCAGCACTCTCTTGACAACCTCTGAGGTTCCTCCTTTTTCATTTCACTCCCACCTGCCGTGATGACTAGGCTTTGGAGATATCAAGCGTTCTCTTTTTTCTTTGTTGTGGTTATTGATCTGGTTTCACCATTTAGGTTTTATAATCTAACAAATCAAACAACCAAATGAAAATCAGAGGCAAACTAAAAACAGTTATCTCGACAATGCATATCAGTGACATATATCCATAGTGAGGATGAAGTCAAAGCTCTAAGGTCACCAAATTCCACTGCTAAAAGCCTTTGACTTCTTTTGCTCAAAAGGAGGGATGCTGCCAGTCCAGTAGGTAGTCTTCTGCATGTAACAAACAGGAAGGAAGAGAGTATTTGGTTTCTCTGTGGTGGCAATCTTCATTGTTTTTATCAAATTTTAGTTAGGCTCTTTAAAGAATAAACCCTTTTAATATTTCCATCCTATTATCTTGCTTAGGAAACGTCTGATTCAGGTGTTCTTATATTAAGGGTTTGTTTGCTGAGACAGGAGAATAAGACGTGTTTAAATACTACAATGTTTGAGTGGGGAGATAATTCACTGGATTGGTGTGCAGGCATGGCAGAGGAAAAATGAAACATATTCAAAAATTTTGATTACTATCAGAAAGTTTTCTACAAACATTTAGGGAGTTTCACAGAATCGTTTTTCCACAGCAAAGAATCCTATTGTTGAGGAGGAACCATGAAGATCATGGAATATCACTGTCAACCACACACTGGATTCTGATGGAGGAAACTGAATACAGGAGAGACATAACTCTATGCACTCCTTCCTAAATTTTACTCATGGTCTAGGGAAATAGAATGGAGAATTCACTTCTGGTCCATATGGATGAATTATCTGAGGTCTACAAACTCACCTTTTTTATGATTTGGAGTTTTAGAGACAGTGTAGAATGTTTATTCTCAGTAGGTTTTCCTTTCCTGTATTGAATGGTACGATAAAGAACACATGATGGTAGACACAGCTAACACTTTCCAGGAATTGGGTTATGTACGTGAGTAGCATGGACTCATGGCATTAATATATCTTTGAAACAAAGGCATAAAAAAGGCACATTTCCTCTCAGGTGTCACATTTCATTATTGCACAATCTTTTTAAAGTAAATATTTGTAACATATTGTGTCCATAGTTAATATGTACTAGAATTATCTGAATTCACAAGTCTTAGTATAACATATCATCCAAATAGAGACAAAATACTCATGTCTAATTGATAGGAAATTCTACATAGTTTCTATTCAAACAATTTATTTCCCAGTTAAACTCATAGCTCATTTAAATATTGAGGAATGAAATATATATATAATATTATATATTATAATAATAAATATTGTGAGTTTTTATTTGAAGCAATATAGGTAATCAAAGAAATATGTAGAGTGATAGAAATGTGTCATTGCCATAGATTGTATTTGTATCTGTTCTTACAATATCATTATACATTACTATCTAAACTCATTTCCATATATTTCAGAAAACATTTCAGCTGCAAGAGAAAAATTACCAGTCAAAGGTAGAGTTAAAACAATAGGATTTCACCTGATTTCTCAACCAAAATCCTGAAAGACTGCTGGGATTGGAATAGTAGTATATTCCTACCTCTGAAAGAAAATAGATGCCAACCAAGAAAGCTACAGCCATCAAACTTAAGCTTCAGAATCAAAGATGAAAGCAAACCTTATATGATAAACAGACACTAAATTAATTCAGAACCACAATGCCTGTAATTCAAATGCATACTAAATAAAACATTTTATGAAGATGAATTGAAAAATAAAAACCAAAATCATTATATGAAGGAATTACACTAGAAAAAGACTTGAGTAAGGAACAATCAAGACCAACTGAAACATTAAAAATCATTGAATATGGCAGGAAATAAAATCATCTCTCTATAATAACCCTGAATACAAATGGTCTGAAGTCCTCAATTGAAGACATGAGGGTGGCAGCCTGAAGTACAAACACAAGACCCAGCAATATGTTGTCTGCAATAGACTCACCTCACAGGCAAAGTATCCACAGACTGAAGGTAAAAGAACAGGGAAAACATACACCATTCATGTGGGCCTCATAAACAAGCAATGGTAGCTATTCTCATATCAGAAAAAAAAATGGACTTCAAGCCAAGATTAAATGGAAGACACAATAAAGAACTCTCCATAGTGCTTTCAGGTATCATCCAACAAGAGATAATGAGCATTAATACTAAGCCTAAAATAATGGAACATCCAAATACATAACCAATCCTTCTCAGTATTAAGAATCACAGAGATGATGATACAATAATACTGATTGACTTTTACATACCTCTCTCAAGACTGGATATATCATCCAGAAAAAGACTTAGTAAAGATTCCACAGAACTAAACAATATAATTAGTAACCTGGACCTAATAGATATCTCTAGAATATTTCATCCATCAATGTCTGACTTCACTTTTTTCTCAGCAGCATATGGAACATTTTCTAAAATAAACCATGTTCTAGGTCACAAAGCAAATCTTAGCCAATTCAAAGTATTATTGAAAATACCTAGCTTCCTATCAGATCATAATGAAATGAAATTAGGAACCAAAGATGATGTAAAAAACAGATCACTCTAACACCTGGAGATTAAATAGTATACTTGTGAATGATGAACAGATAGGAGCAGAAATCAGGTGACAAATTTTAAAAATTCTTAGAAGTAAATGAGAATAAGAATACAATATATGAATATCTCTGGGACAGTATGAAGCCAATTCTAAAAGGAATCTTATAGCATTGAGTTTATGTATCAAAAGCAAAGAGAGATATCAAATATATAATCTAATATCTCATAGCCCTAGAAAAACAAAAAACGAATCAACACCAAATTAGAGCCTAAATCGATGAAATTGAATTTTTTTTTAAATGCAAAACATCAATGAAGCAAGCAGGTTGTTTTGGAATGATTCAACAAGACTGATAAACTCCAATGAAACTAATTGAAAATAAAGAGAGAAATGAGCATATTCACAAAATTTGAGATGAAAAAGTAAAGATCACCACAGACACTATTGAAATCCAGAGGATCATCAAATACTTTTTTGGAAATTGATACTTCAATCTGCTAGAAAATTTTAAAGATATGGACATATTCCTAGGAGCATATGATCTACCCAAATTGAACCATGAAGATATCTAAAACTTAAATAGATTAACTCAAGAAATGAATTCGAAAAAATAATCAAACCCTTCCAATTAAAGCCCAGGAATGGACAATTTTTAACAGAATTTTTACCAGAATTCCACCAACTTCTGGCAATTTCTACCACACTTTTTTAAGAAGAACTAATCCAAATCCTTATCATACTATTCCCTGAAATAGAAAAGGAGGGAACACTGCCAAACTCATTCTATGAAGCCACTATCACCCTGGGCAACAATCAGAGAAAGATTCACTAAGGAAAGAACACTTCGGGCCAATATCCTTGATGCTTCTAGAATAAAACATTAGTGGACATCCAAAAACATATTAAAAGACAATGTTCTATGGTAAAGTGGGTTTCATCCCAGAGATACTAGTTTGGTTCAAAATATGGGAATCAGTAAATGTAACCCCACACAATGGTCTTAAGAATGAGAATCACACAATTATCTCAAAATATGCAGAAAAATAATTGGAGAAAATACAGCACACACTCATGTTTAAAACACACACACACAAAAATAACTAAGGCTAGAAAGAAATTACCTCAACATTGTCAAGACTCTATATGGCAAGCCCAAGACAAACATCGCACTAAACAGAGAAAAATGAAAAGCACTTTATATAAAAACAGGAATAAGGCAAGGATGTCCACTTTCACAATTTACATTCTACATCATTCTTGAAACTCTAGTCAAAGTAATCAGTCAATAGAAGGAAATTAAAGAAATATGAATAGGAGAGGAAGAGCTCAAATTCTCTCAATTGAAGATATGATCCTCTATTTAGAAGAAGCGAAGAACTCCACCAGAAGACTTTTAGAGATCTGTTGTAGATTAGCTATGTAGTAGCATATGAGATCAACACTTGTAAATTAAATGTTTTCCTATACTCAAATGATCCATCTGCTAAAAAGCAAAATACCCAAATCACAGTGCCCCCCCCCCCAAATAAATGGGAATCACTCAAAACTAATTAAGGACTTCAACAATGGAAAAAAAAAAACAGTGCACTAAAGAAAGAAATTGAAGCAGATGTTTGAACATGGAAAGGCTTCTCATGTTCTTGGGAAGCAGAATAAATATTATCAGACTGTCCATATAGCACAAAGTGCTATACAGACTCAATGGAATTTCCATCAAAAGTCCAATGACATTTTTCACAGAACAAGAAAAAGCCATTATGAAATTCATTGAGAACAATAAGAGATTCTGAATAGCCAAAGCCACCTTTCATGAGAAAAGCAAAGGTAAAACATGTCAATATCACCTCAAATTATACTACAGAGCTCCATTTAGAAGAACAGCATGGTATTGGCACCAAAAAAAAGCATGAATACAAGTGCAATAGAGTGGAGGACAGAGAGAAAATCCCATGCCTTTGGTGTTGATATTCTGTCCTTGGTGAGTGGAACCATCTCTCTGCTTCTTCATCACCATGTCCTGATCTCTGTGGCTCCTCCACATCCTTCTGGCCTGGTGTTGTGCCTCCTCTTAGGCCCAGAGCACCAAATCAGCCATCTATGGACTGAGACATCTGAGTACCTGAGTGCCAAATAAACCTTCTGTCCTCAAAAATTGTTCTTGTCAGGTCTTTTCGTCAGAACCATGAAAAAGTTGAATAAAACATCATCCATCAAGAGACCAACACAGAGGTCCTATTAAGGTACCACACCTGAGGACATCAGCCAGTTATTTGTTTCTGGCTGGGGTTGGCTTTTAGTCTGGGTAAGTGTCTACTTTTCAGCCTAAAGAGCCTCAGTCACCATATTGAGGCTTAAACACATTTGATGTAGCACCATGGAGACTTCAGTTACTTCACCTAGGATTAATAAGCCCAAATATACAGGAAAAGTTGTAGGACAATTCATATATGCCCATGGGAATTCACCGTTCCTACATTCTACATTTTTTCTCATCACCTAGAAGCAGTTGAATGAATAATACGATGTCTGGACCACTTTATACCATGGCACCAGCCTCAGCATGGTAATGTCCACATGTGAGGATGGAGCACTACCACTCATGACGCAGTAAACACATAAATCAAGGACCATGTGGTGGAGCTGTGGCTCCTATTGTTAGAATACACTAATACAGGAAAAAAAAAGCATTGAATGTGGACCTATCTCTCTGACTTATATACCAAGGCATCTTTAGCAGGAAATCTATACTTCTTTACTACACAAATTTAGTCTTTATGGTAGATGGTGTCCTGGCTCCAGAAGTGAGGAGACTCCAGGAGAGGTAGCTTGAGTTCCATTGCAATGAAAACTATGGCTGTCACCTTATCACTTTAGGCCTCTCATGCCAATGGATGCTCAGGCTATGAAAGAAGCTATGCCAACTTGTAACTGACCTCATTATTGGGAGAAATTAGCAGGAATGCTGCATGATGGAATGAAGAGAAATGTTTTTAGCATATGTGAGAGTGAAGGTGTTATCCCTGGAAATATTCTTCCAGTTTTAACTGCAAATGAGCAAATCAAAGAGCTACAGGCCATGAAGGCTCAGAACTCTGAGGGTGAGACCCAGGTGATTTTCTAGGCAAGTCCACTTGATCAGGTGAAATCCAGCCTAATAACACTTCTAAGATAATGTTCTCCAGAAATGTTATCTAACAAGTTGGGAAGACATTGGAAGACCAATGATTGAATATAATGGACCACGATTCCCTACCAATAGAGCTTTTACCTTAATGTGCTCCCATCATCAAGCTAGTTGTGTACACAGTGCCCTGGGCTCAAACTGCTCACTGGCTCTGTTCTCCAGCATAGATGCCACTTCCTCTGGAACATTCTGCCCTGTCTGTACCAAACCCACTTCCCCAGCTAGTGACAACTGAGTAGAAGTGCTACGGTCCAGCCACATCACTTCTACAAGATGCAGATATAGTCTCCCTCTCAGTGTCTAGAGCTTCCTGGAAAATCAGAGTGGGTAGAAATCACAGAACATGTTACATGAGGTAACATGTCTCCCATGGTTGCTTTCAGATATCTCCTGAAAGCTATTCTTCATTTACCTTTCCTAAAACAAATCAGTATAAAACAAACAAACAAAAAAAAATCCTCCACTTCAGGTTCTGTTTTTAGTGAGCCCTGATGAACACACAGATCACAGGGTGACACATCCTTATACACAGCCTCATCCCACACAGCCTAGGGTGGTACCTCCTTAAAAGAGTTAGGAAAGGAATATTTTTTCATGTACCTCATATGCAGTAATGTACAGAAAGTAAACATTCAAGATGACAACTCTAAAAGGTACTGTAAAAATTGATAAGAAACAGCCATTTGCTCAGAGGATTTATGAGTTTGGTTTATGAGAGTCAAACCAAGAATTAACCATGATGAAAAGTTGTTCAGGAGCAGGCACACAGAGAGTAAGAAAACAATATAACTCGTCTGGATAAATATTCAGAAAGATCCTCATTTGGGTTTTGGGATTCAAGAATTTATTTGCAAATTGATCCCAGGAAACACTATAGGAAAGATGGAAAATGTTCCAGCATGGAGAGGAAAGACAGCAGAGTGACATAATGAAGAGATCATTCCTGAAGGTATCTGAGCTCCAACTCCGTGAAGATCTCTGGTCGACCAGAAGGCTCACCCAGGGGGAATCTGTGCACCAATCCCTATTCACTGGTTGAACCCTGTTCTGGGGGCTTGAACCCTGGGAACAGAGCTTGGTCTTTATCCCAAGAAGGTCCTTGGGCAGGAGGACCAGGTGCTTGCTTTTCAAATTATCTTCCTGTATTAGGTTGTGAAATGCTCACTGAGCAGAGATGGAGCACCTCAAATCGTATGCTATGATTTCTCAATGTTTAGAGATGAACTACCAAAAAGGGTGACAAAGAAGGACAAAAATTCAAAAAAAGGAAAAATAAAGAGACACAGATGTTTGTATGCCAGTCTAAGTTACATTTATTGAAGATGTAGGATTCTATTGACACAAGGAAATATAACACAGAGCAGTTGGCTCCATGGGGTAACATGAGAGCAGACAGATTTAGGGAAAAGAGAACTCCTTTTGGGAGACAGCTGATAACGTGGTGGAGGAGGGGCTATCCATGTGGAGGCCAAATGCTATCAAACCACCCTTTGGAATGAAGGTTTGTAAGTGGCCTGTGCTGACTGTGCCCAGAGATGGACTCCATCAAGTCTGT
>NW_025999880.1:17290607-17419601 GCF_001458135.2 Marmota marmota marmota
ACAGCAGGGGCTGCAGCAGCTGGAGACACAGCAGCTGGGGCGGCAGCAGGTGGTCCTACAGCAGATGGGCTGGCAGCAGCAGGAGCCACAGCCACTAGAGCCACAGCCACTGGAACCACCACAGCAGGGGCTGCAGCAGCTGGAGACACAGCAGCTGGGGCGGCAGCAGGTGGTCCTGCAGCAGGTGGTCTGGCAGCACCTGGGCTGGCAGCAGCCACAGTCCTGGCCAGAGCAGCAGGAGCCACAACAGGAGTTGCACATGGTGTCAGAGACGGGAGGTTCTGGGGGTGTTTCCAGGAAGGTGGGTTTTGAAGGTTTGGAAGTTTGTTGGTCCTATATCCCCTTTTATACCCTGCCAAGTGGCTCGTGTCAGCACACACAACAACCTGTTTTTTTACTAATGTGTATAGTAGGAGATAGTCAATTACCATATTAGACCCATTTATATTTGGTTGAATTTTCAGTCTGGAATGAAAACATGATTTCCTTTTCCTCATGTGTTAGTATTTATCCCTTGGTTCTTTCTGAGTCATGTGCCATAATTCTTTCATGCTCTATCTTCTTCAAAAATAGGTATCACATGACATTCTTTCTGTAATTGAAACTGAGTGTCAGGGTGCCTAGAACATCATGTCAGTTCTTGAGTGATGATGACACACATTTTTCTTTTGTAGACAGAGAGGACAAAGCTGGCTTTTCATCCTCTTGATCATTCATTCTGGCCTCATTTGGGCAAAGAAAGTTTGAATGTGCAATCCAGAAATCCTGACATGAAAACAGGAAGGCAACTTGGACATATGTCCCCCTTCATGTCAGTCATGAGCTCTGTTCTAGAGCTTTCCTGGGATACACAGAACTTTTGTGACTTGGAAAGCTGTAGTGATTTGTAGAGATTTTCCCCAGTTAAAAAAAAAAATTCAAAAATGTATTTTTAGGCACTTTGAGATGAAGTTGACCATAAAAATCAGCTACACCATGGGGTTCAAATTCCACAGCTCTCCACTTGTGGGTGAAGTGTTTCTTTTCCTGATTTTGTGGCTTTAACAGACCATATTGACTTATGTCTCCTGTTTCCAGGACTCACTTGACAACCCCACATAGACGCCTGAGGCTCGGTGCCCCTTATACAACTCCCACTCTGCTCTCTGATTCTGTGTTGGATTGCTTGTCCCTGAACATGAAATATACTGTCCTTTCTCATTATTCATTTTTGAGGCTGTTGATTGGAATTCAATGTTTAGATTTTTTTTCTCTCTCTGTCTCTCTCTCTCTGTCTCTCTCTCTCTCTCTCTCACACACACACACACACAGAGAGAGAGAGAGAGAGAGAGAGAGAATTAGAAAGAAAAAGACAAAAAAAACATATATCTAGACCAATGGATTTCATCTGATGCATAATCATAGTGTGGCCATAAGAAGATCTTAAGGTGTACAAAACAGCCAAAGCATTCAGCTAGGCACACACATTCTTATCTAAACTTGTTTTCTTACTTTTCAAAAAACTTTTCAGGTGCAAGAGAAGATTGTCTGCTCACAGGCAGAAATAAACCTATAGGATTTCATCTGATTTCTCAACCAGATCCTGAAAGATTAGAGGGCTTGGAATGATATAGACCTATCTCTGAAAGAAAGTGGATGCCAACAAGGAATACTATAGCCCAAAAAAATTCATCTTCAGATCCAAGATGAAATGAAACCTTACATGGTAAACAGAAGTTAAACCAATTCATAACCACTTAAGCCTTCCATATAGAACATGCTTAATAAATATTTTATGAAGAAGAAATGAAAAATAAAAATAAAAACCATCCTAGAGAGTACTTACACTAAAAGAACAGTCTAGTAAAGGACAATCAAGTCCAATTGAAACATTAGGAACAAATGAAGATGGCAGGAAGTAAAATAATTTCTTTATAATAACATTGAATATAAATGGTCTAAAGTCTTCAATCTAAAGACTCAGGCTCTCTCTTAGGCTGGCTGGCTCTCTCTTAGGCTGGCTGTCTCTCTCTCTCCCTCCCCCCCCCCCTGTGCTTGAACCCAGCACCTTGTACATACAAGGCAGGCCCTCTAACCCCTGACCAGCACGGGCAGCTGAAATAAGGTCACTCATGTGAATTTGTGGTTATTCAAAATAAAACACAGACACAATTTACCTTTACACAAGCTTCAGGGGAACTTCCTCTAGCTCTCTGCCTCAAGCTCCCCAAAAGGGAGAGCAAGAGAAAGTCATGAGAGACTGATGAGAGAGAGAGGGAGCACGTTTGGAAGTGAGCTTTTTTCAGGGAAATGCTGTTCTTAAAAGGTTCTATCCATAAAAGGGCAGAAAGCGTAGGATTACAAGGGAGCAGGAGAGTGTAACTCAACCCCAGGGGTATGCCTACACCTGAAGACCCGCCTTGCTGTCTGAGCTGGATCAACGCCCAAGTCACCATGAATGTAGTGATTGGTCAGAGCCTCCTGCTTCAGGACTGGAAGGTGTGGTCATTCAGAGCAGCTCCCCACACTCTACCAACTGAGCTATATCCCTAGCCCTGAAGCCTTAGGCTCTCTGAGTGGATTAAAAAAACAAGCCCCAATAATATACTTTCTGCAAGAGACTCACCTCACAGGCAAAGACATCCACACTGAAGGTAAAAAGATGGGAAAAACATATACCAACCCATGGGACTCAAAAACAAGCAAAGATAGCTATTCTCATATCACAAAATGGACTTCAAGCCAAGATTAAGTGGAAGAGACAAAGAAAGTCACTTCATAGTTCTTATGGGATCATCCATCATGAAGACATAAAGATCATCAATATTTATGCCCCAAACAATGGTGCATGTATTTAAATACATAGAAAAATCCTTTTCAATATTAAGAATCAAACAGACTAGTTTGACTTTAACACACATCTCCCACAACTGGATTGATCATCCAGAAATAAAAACCAAGTTTCCATAGAATTAAACAATAAATTAGTAACATGAACCTATCAGACATCTATAGAATCTTTTATCCATCAATTTCTTTTTTTTTTTTTTTTTGAGTAGAAATTAGAAGTTTATTAAAGGACAGCAGAAAAGACTTCTCCCAGAGGAAGAAGGGGACCCAAGAGGTGGAATCCGTGGAAGGGATGTTGTCTCCCCTTTTTATAGTTCTTTCAGTGATGGAATGTAGGTGGGAAGGACCGAGGGGTGGGACACAGGTGGGCCAAAGAAGTAATCTGGTCAGGAAGGACTTCTGAGTCAGCACCTTTTTGCTGGGGGCTGTTCATTAACATTTCTTTGAGGTGGACTTTGGCCTAGGGCCTTTTCGGGACTTCATTAACATTCCATGAGTTGTCCTGTTTCCCGGAATCATTGCCAGCATGGCCTCCATTTTAGATTTCACTCGGCATTAGACCCGGATTTATCTAACTACACTGACTACCTAACTTTAAATCTGGCTTCATTCCCCCCTCTAAGTTGGGAACTCCTTACTGCTGTAAGGAACGGGGGCAAAGAAGATCTTTCTGGCTTCTTCAGGCTGAAAAGGGACGATGTGGGGCAAGCAGTTTGGAGTCCCCCTTTAAAAATCGGGTCTATTGAATGGTCCATGATAGAAGTCTGATTGAGAAGTAATAGGCTGGAGGGCCATTTGAGTGATGGATGGTCTATAAGAGAAACAAGAATTCATTAGTACTGGAACCATATTGATGCAGCAATAAATGCCATAGCACAGGAATATGCCAATGAGTATGATGGCAAAGACAAAGACTAACAATGTTTTCCACCAGGAAGTACCAGAACCAGGAGCTAAGATATTGTTTCCATAACAAAGTTGCTGAGGACATGGCTTCTATCTGAGCATGTAAATCTTTAAGGATATTTGTCACATTGCCAGAATTGTCAGGAATGTAAACACAACATTTAACTTTTAGGGTTACAGATGTCCTTTCCCTTAAGATATAGTTTAATAATTTAATGTCATCTGATCTTGCAAAATCCTTTTACTAGTATGACCTCTGTGTCTAATAGAGAAATCTTTAATTCTGTTACTTAGGGCTGGATAACCATACTTGCAAACACTAAGCCTACCTGTGTAGGTTAGAAATAAAGGCCTTAAACTAAAAACTACTCTGGCAGTTCCTTTTGATAGTTATCAGGCATTCCTGTCTGAGAATCTCTTTTGTAGCCTCCAGTTTACTTATTTTTGGAAGTTACATTTAACTATTATTATTATTTAAAATGTCCAGGAACAGCTGTGCTTTGGCTTTGACTGTCTTTGCTAAGTGTTTAAGATGAAGCAAGTCAAACTGACTTTTGTTTTTATCTATTGTTAACAGTCAGCTGAGCTTCCCTGGGAGTCCTCGGGGAACTTCACAGCAGCTTCTCAGTTCTGCTAGTGCCATTGCGCTAGGATGGGTCCAGGCCTTGCTTGACCATGTGGCTTCCCTTGGAAGCATCAGGGATGTCTCCCTTTTCTGATGACCCTCCTCTTCACAGCAAATGCACTGATTGGCTTTCTGTCCTCCACTGGTCTCATTAATCTCCCTGATCGGGAGGTTATGTGGCCTAGAGTTGCAAAGCTCTTTGGAGAAGTCCCCTATTCCCTGATTCAGACTGACTTAGAGGGCAAGAGCCAAATATTGGTTTTCTTGGCCCTTTTAATTTAACTTTAATTTTAAAACTTAATCTTAAACATCCAGCAAATAAGTTTCAACAGCCTTATACTAAGAGTACTGGGCTTTAATGTCTATCTCTCTCTCCTGTAGGTGATAACTCCTTATCTTAAATTAACCCAGGTTGTGTGTTCTTAAAGCAGTACCTCTGCAAAACATTAACAGGCAATCTTAAATCATTTATAAGAAAACTACAAAATAAAATTATCAAGAGTAAAAACATATTTAGTTCATGTAATAGCTACCTTGAATTTTGGCAGAGTTATACATTATAATCCCTTGTTTGAGATCCTGGTAATCATGACAAAAACCAACTTTTGGACACAACTTTAAATGTACTGAAATCTGGCCTACTTCTTCCATAGTCACTTTCACATGTAGTGAGATGGGACAGAGCCTTATCTCAAGTAAGGCAGGGCTCTTCATAAATCTTAAGTACTGTAGTTCTGAAACTGATCTTTGCTTTTTAAACATCATTTTACAAAGCCTACATAAATTGTTGCTCAAGTTCACATGAATATTAGCTAACACAATATAATATCACACCTAAAACATGAATTAAAGAAAAGCTGAAAGCTTTTAACCTTTTGTAGAAAAGTAGTAATGTACTTTTGTGTTTTGCAATAAAACCTTCACACAGATTAGGCTCTCATTAACTTAAAAATACATTTAAATTGTATCTCAGTGTAAAAAGTAACATAGAACTTTACATATCTTATGGATAACAAGTCCAGTTATAGAACACAAATGATATAAATAAATCTAAAACATGTTTTTCTTTTTAAGCCTAAAATTACCATACAACTTTAGAACACCAGCTTGATATAATGCTCTTTTAAAACTTCTACCTTACAGACTTGTATACCTGGAAGATATGGACACATTAACACCACAATTACATTGATGTTTTTATATTAATCAAGTTTAGCTTTTTAAAGAAATAACATAGCACAATTCTCTAAAAACAGCACTTGTTTGACCAGCTGTTTAATTTCTTTAAGATTACTTGCTCAAAAACTTACACTTATAAGCAACTTACACAGACCTTTTTTATATCATTTACTTAAACCCTCTTAATTACTTAATCATATAGACTCTTATCCAGAAACACATTTTCCCTCTATTAAATCCATACCTAGAACCTTCTAGTTTTTCTTTTTCATCTGTTAACCTCCTTCTGTTCACATTTTGAAACAATACTTGTAAATTTTATAAACATATTTTTTCATCTATTTACCAAATTTAAATTGAGCCATTTGAATCACGTGAATCAAAGATATTTGGATCCATTTTTTAAAAATTTTTCATGAGCGCTCCTCATCTGTCAATTGTCATATCACTGCATGATATATGGACATACACACATACAGACATACCGACATACAACACGTAACACAAGTGTAACACAACACAATAGTAAAGGCCTTGTAGCTTTCTCAGGTGAAATCTCATTGCAATGTTTAAAAAAAAAAACCCCAGTTGATCAAAAATAGAACTTATCAGAAAAACATTAACTTGTCTGTAGGATCAAAATCATGAGCTCAAAAAAAATACAGAATCTAAGAAAAAAGCAAAAGTCCTAGAAAAAATTGACCGGCCAGTAATTAGTAAATGCCATACAATTTACTCTTTGGTTTAATCTAGTTTGAGTTCCCATAAAAAGACACTTTTACTCTTTTTTTTTTTTGTTGGGCCTCAGATCTGTCTCCTACTGAGTGCTCCAGGCTTCTTTTATTTGCATATCAACTTAAGTCCTGGCTGAGGTCTGGAAGGAACTGGGAAAACTGGAATTCTGAGCAGAAACCTCATGCCTAAGGCATTTTAACCATAAGTCACAATTTTCAGGTTTGGATGTTGAAAATTATGATACAAGTTTAAGATACAATTTACAAAATTTCATACCTTTACATTTTCCTACACTAGAAAAACTTGCTCACACAAAACTGAAAATAGGATCTCTACCATCAGAAGAAATTTCTTTAGGATCATTAAGTCACTTCCTTTGTTCTGAAGTTTCTAAAGTAGTATTAAGTTACATTAAATCACCTGAAAAAAATCTTAAGAGAACCACACACTACCATGTATATCCAAAATTAAGCTTTAAAAATTTAAGACTGTTGCTATTCAATGTTATTTCAATAAGCCAGACCAACGTTCCAATTCAACATTTTTTTCCTAAATCTTACACACTGAGGGGAACAGATACCATATCATAATTTACTATCCTTGCCCAAGTTAATGCACTGGTACACCTAGTGAAATCTTCTCAGGCTACCCAGTTCAAAATAAAACTAAATGATTGGGAGTTACTTGCCAACTTGGAAGTAGAATTCTTTTAATTTTCTATCCTAAGTATTTAAGTTCTCCAGCATGAATTATCTGAAATCACAAACTAAACAATTACCTAACCCCAACTTTTAACTGCAAGATTATGCAATGCTTCAAACTCATTTAGATACCAGATTGTTACAATAAAAAAATCATCTTTTAGACACACATTTAGCCAAGATCATCCCCAAGAAACAATCTATAATAACCTTTAAAATAGAGAGACCAGATAAGAGAAAAATCTCTCCAGGTTTTTAACTTCCATTTAATTATGACTCCTATCAGTGGCACCATAGATTTCCCCATGAGTGGACCAGATGTTTTCACAGAGGGGCAACTATAGGTGTAAAATCAAGGGTCTCAGTGTGACTGACTTTACTGCATTCAGTGTCCCTTCTTTTTAAGTGGACAGAGATGGAGCAATCCTTACAGTGCAGGGAAGAATGAGGAAATTCCCCAAAGCGAAAATGGCTCTGGCAGCTGCTGGGAATCCTCAGTTTCCCTTTTACTTACAGGATTAGCTCCTTTGGATAGATCCAATCCCAGGCAATCTGGCATATCTCCTAACTTTCCAGTAGAGTCAGTTTTTATCTGCCTTAGGTCTTGAAGGGGGAAGGGGGTATGTACTTTGATCGGCCCAAATTTTTCTCTTGATTCTTTTTCCTCAGTGAGTCCAAGATTTTTTCTCTTCATGGCAGATATCATAGCTAAGTCTACTTTACACTGTTGGCATAATTTAGGATTTTCCCTTAGAGCAAAGAAAATCTGAACATACAGCACCTCACACCATTTCCTTTTTTGTAAATTTTATCAAACTGTAAAATTGTATTAAAATTGATATTTCCCTCTGGTGGCCAGGTTTCTCCATCAGAGAGTTTGTATTGAGGCCAGGCCAAGAAAATGAGGCGCTTTTTCTTGAGCGTCTGAGGTTCAAATTTATCCCAATTTTTCAATACGCAGGCTAGTGGTGCACCTGGCGTATTGGAGAGAGAGAAGCTCCCGTCTGAGTGAGAAGAACAGGACTCAGGCGCCCACGCCGCGCCAGAGAAAACTGTTCTCATTAGGGACGTCTCCCTAAGTTTGAGCTTCCTAAACGGTCCAGAAAACCCGTCTCTCACCTTGCTTTGCCAAGGGGTTTCTGGTCCCCTTTAGCAAAGTGCTAGGGTCTCAGTTTGCCCTGTGCCAGAGACCCTGGGAGGATTCAGACTTAAGGGCATTACTGCTTATCCTCCCGGCCACTAAAAACCCATTGCAAAAGAGAAACATGCGCTCTTTGTTGCCTTTGCTCTGTAGACTAAAGGAGCCGCCTAAGTGTTAAGGGATATCTACTGGTTGTAAGGTAGCAGATTACCAGAGGAGTTGATTCTAAAAATGCCTCTCTAGCAGCTTAAGGAACACAACACATTTTAAACATTGGGGCGGTAAAACAGACTAGTGAAATTTACCTATGCATCTTAGAGAACCTGGGCAGATTTTACTAATTATCCCATGCCTTTCTCTCAGTCCTACAACCTGAATTGCTAACATTTCTGACCTGCGAAGGAAGGGGAGCATCCAGGAGGAATGGATGCGAGGTTGGGAGTGTTGCATGGCCCACACGGAGGCCAAATGTGATTGGGGCGTTTGCCCTCAGTGCCACTTCATCTACCGATCACCCTAGATACCCCTGAGGGCTGTCGGGAGGGGGCTCAAGAGAAAGGAACCTTAGGAATCATCTGAGTGTAGCCCAGACCGGAATTCCGCAGTTGTTCCAAACTCCTTCCTCCACCTCCACGCATCCGAGGCAGATCGGGATTCGGGACACTGTGTACTCACGCCAATTGCCCTCCAGGCCCAGACAGAAAAGTTGGAAGCGGCTTTGGCAGAACCCAACATGCCTGCTCTGTATTGAACAAGTGATTGAGAGCTGCCTAGGCCGGGAAACCTCTCACCCGAGTCTTGAAGAGTGGCGGCTGCACTAATTGCGTTTAAGTAGCCGTCGGGTGCCCACCTTACCCTCCAGAAAGAAAGAGAGAGAAAGATGCACCTCAAACAGACATGGGGTGCATGCACTTACCTCGGTGTAGAATCTCGGTCTGGGACCTCCAATATGTTACCGTTGTTGACCGGTGACGAGTCCTTGCTTCCCCAATGTTGAAGAATAACACCAAAGAAGCACGCCGAGGCAAGGTCAGAGTAGAAATTAGAAGTTTATTAAAGGACAGCAGAAAAGACTTCTCCCGGAGGAAGAAGGGGACCCAAGAGGTGGAATCCCTTATCCATCAATTTCTGAATTCAGTTTTTTTCTCAGCAGTACATGTGACCATATTTTAGTTCACAAAGCAAATATTGGCTAATTCAAAGAAACAGAGAAATCTTATCAGATCATACAAAATGAAATTAGAAATCAATGAAAGATAAAAAAATAAACCACTCCAATACCTGAAGATTAAATAATACACTTTTGAGCATTGAATGGATAGGAGGAGAAATCAGGGAAGAAAATTTAAAAAAAAATTCTTAAGAGTAAAGGAGAATAATGTTAAAACATGAAGATCTCTGGGACAGTATAAAACCAGTTTTAGTGGAAATTTTAAATCATTGAGTTCATGTATCAAAAGAATAGAAAGATACAAAATAAATAATCTAACATTTCATCTCATGGCCCTTGAAAAAAAAAGACAGAACAACACCAAAATCAGTACAAGACAATAGTTAAAATCAGAGCCTAAATCAATAAAATTGAGATTTTAAACATGCAAAAGATCAATAGAACAAGGTTTGGCATTTCGATGGATTGAACAAGATTGACAAACCTGCAGATAAACTAACCAAAAGAAAGAGAGAAATGCTCAAATTAGCAAAATCTGAGATGAAAAAGGAAAGATCACCACAGACACTACTGAAATTCAAAGGATCATCAGAAACTATTTTTAAAATTTATAATGCAATAAGCTAGGAAGTCTTAAGCATATGGACAAATTCCTGGAGGCATATGATCTACCCAAATTGAGCTCTGAAAATATAAAAAATTTAAACATATCCATTCAAAAAATGAAATTGAATCAGCTATCAAAAGCTCTCCAAACTAAAGCCCAGGAATGCATGGATTATTTGGCCATTTCCACAAGACTTTTAAAGAAAAACTAATATCAATTCTCCTCAGGTTATTCTATGAAACAGAAAAAGGGAACAATGCCAAACTCATTCAAGGAAGTAAGTGTCTCCGAGACCATTACTAGTGAAAGACACATCAAGGAAATAAAACTTCAGGCCAGTACCTTTGATGAACATAGAAGTAAATATTCTTAATAAAATATTGGTAAAACACATACAAAATCACATTAAAGAGAGTGTACTGTGGTCAGGTGGGTTTCATCCTAGGGATGCAAGTTTGGTTGAACATATGGAAATCAATAAATGTAATTCACCACATAAATAGTATTAAGGAGTAGAATCATGTGGTTTCCCCAAGATAGGTAGAAAAAAAAACATCTGACAAAGTATGGTACCCATTCATGTCCAGAGCACTAGAAAAACTACTGATAGAAGGAACTAACTCAACACTGGAAAGGCTGCATGTGATAATCCCATGGCCAACATTATACTGAATGGAGAGAACCTGAAAGCATTTCCTCTAAAATCAGAAACAAGGTAAGGATATAGCCTTCACATCTCCTATTCAACATAGTACTTGAAACTCTAGCCACAGCAATCAGGCAACAGAAGGAAATGAAAGGGATATAAATAGGAAGAGAAGAGCTCAAATTATCTCTGTTTGCTTGTGACACGATCCCTATATTAGAAGAACTAAAGAACTTCTACCTAAAGACTTCTAGAACTCATAAATGGACTTATGAATGTAACAGGATACAAGATGAACATTCATAAATGAATTGCATGTCTGTACTCCAATGACAAATCTGCTGAAAAAGAAAGTAAGAAAGCTATTCTGATCACAATCACCTAAAAACAAAACAAAACAAAAAACATTTTGGGAATCAATCTGACCAAGGAGGTGAAGGACCTCCACAATGATAACCATAGAAAACTAAAGAAAGAAAGTGAGAAGCCCTAATAACACAGGAAGACCTCCCATAATCTTGGGTAGGCAGAATTAACATTGTCAATATGGCTATACCATCAAATGTGCTATACAGATTCAATGGAATTTCCATCAAAATTCCAACAACATTCTTCACAGAACAAGAAAAAGCAATTATGAAATTCGTTTGAAACAATGAGAGACTCAGAATAGTCAAAGAATCTTTAATGAGAAAAGAAAAGCTGAGGCATGTCAATACCAGACCTCAAATTATACTACAGAGCTATAGTAACAAAAACAGTGTGGTACTGCATCAAAATAGGCATGAAGACAGAGTAGAACAGAAGACACAGAGATAAGACACATAAATACAGTCATCCGATCCTTCACAATGGTGCCAAAAACATATATATGTTAGAGGAAAGATCGCCTTTTTAACAAATGGTTCTAGAAAAAAAGGAAAATCGAAATATACAAGAATGAAACTTAACCTTTATCTCTCACCCTGCACAAAAGTCAACTCAAAGTGTATCAAAGGCCTAGGAATTAGATTAGAACCTAAGGAACTCTACCTAAAGACTTCTAGAACTCATAAATGGACTTATGAATGAATTAAATAAAATGTAGGTCCAACCTTCCCACATGTTGGCACAGGAATCAACATCCTTACCAATATTCTTAAAGCAGAGAAATAAAATTAAAATACCAATAAGTCAGGTGAGAGTGTGAAGAGAAAGCCAAAAGAATAGGAGATCTTTGCCACCTACAGGTGGCAAAGATCTTCAGAATATACAGTGAACACAATAAAAGGAATACCAGGAAACTATTAACATGATCAATAAGTGGGCAAAAGGACTAAACAGACACTTCCCAAAAGAATAAATACAAGCAATCAATAATACACATGACTCTGGAAAGCAATATGGAGACACCTTAGAAAAAAGGAATAGAAGTACCATATGCCCCAGGTATCTCACTACCCAGCATATATCCAAAAGATATAAAAACCAGCATACTATGGTGATGCAGCCACCTCAATGTTTATAGCTGTACATTTCAAAATAGCCAAGCTATGAAACCAACCTAGGTGCCCTTCAACTGATGAATGGATAAAGAAATTGTGGTATATTCTGGAGTTTTAGCCATAATGAAGAATGACATTATGGATTTGCTGGTAAAGGGATGGCAATGGAGACAATCATACTAAGTGAAATAAGTCAGTTCTCAAAAGTCAAGGGTCAAATGTGTTCTCTCATATACAGAAGCTAATCCAAGGTAAGGGTTTGAGGAGAGAGAGAGAGAGAGAGAGAATCAGCACCAAGAAATTCAGGACTGCCTTTCTCTAAAGTTGAAGTCTATAACAGTTGTGGAACTTAGCTCCCCAAGAGCAATGGGATCGTTGAGATCACAGTCTAGAAAAACCCAAAAGGAGATAATAAACTATAAAAAATTATCATGGGTATAAGTATACAATGGTGGCATTACAGCAAACACAACTGGGGCAGAGGAGCATGTAACTCACAAAGAATTAGGGATAGTGATAAGAGAATGTGGAGTTGCTCCCAGTAGGAAGTAGGGAACCACACGTGGTATACCTGGAAGCTCTGTGGATTGGTATCTATGTCAGAATACATGTACTTGCATATATCTATCAATCTATCTATCTATCTATCTATCTATCTATCTATCTATCTATATACATACATACATATCTTACAGATGGGTTTATTTCCAGTTGTAATGAGTGTATTTTCCTTAAAGTACCTCAATATTCTTATTCTGTTATTTGTATTGATATTTTCTCTTTGTTTAATTTTAATTTTTATTTGTTCTTTTCAGATATACATGACAGTAGAGTGCATTTTGACACAGTATACACACAGGCAGAATAACATATTCTAATTAGGATCCCATTCTTGTAGTTGTAAAGGATGTGGCATTTCACTGGCCCCATATTCATATATGAACATAAGAATGTTATGTCTGATTCATTCTATGGTGTTTTCCATCCCACATAGGTATATTTTTCAAAGGTTAAGATTAAATGAGCAAAGGGCTGAGGTCATGTGTTCAGGTGGAAAATCATGATTCTTCCTCCAGACTCCAGTACTGGTACAGATCTCAGAACTGCGACCCATCACCTGGAAAGGAGGCCATTCATTCAAGAGACAGGACCACAGCACATATAAGCACTCATCTGTGTGGTCCATTTCCAAACATACCGTTAGCAATCTACTCAGGAAAAAAATGGGATACTCACATATTGATATGCTGTTGGATAGCAGAGCAGAGGCAATACCCACAGTACATGCAAAAATGCCAACAGTTCTCATTATAATAAGATTGTAGTGATCAGAAAATAAATAAAGTCTTGGCCCAGGGCCCGCATTCTTGCTACTGGGTCAACAAACACACCTGGTGGTCATTTACCTGGTTCACAAATGTAAAATCAAGCACATTTTTTTCCTTGAGTTACAAAGTAAGAATATATATATATATATATTTAATTGTTATGGTACTAGAGATTGAACCCAAGAGGAGCTCTTAACCACTGAACCACATCCCCAGACCTTTTTATTTTATTTTATTTTCATGTTGACTCAGGGTCTCACTAAGTTACTTAGGGTCTTGCTAAGTTGCTGATACTGACTTTGCACTTTGCTGATGCTGAGCCACTGGGATTACAGGTGTGCACCACCACACCTGGCCAGAGTAAGAATATTATAAAAGGCCAAATAAAAGCTGTGGATCTGCCTTACCATCACCACCATCCCTTAAGAAATCTAGAAACCAAAAATCAGAAATTAGTGCTATCTTGAAAGACTTCATAAATGAAGCAGAATTGAATCCCATATTGTTTCCAGAAAATTTACTAGGATAGCCTCCACAAAACCAGGTGGATCATAACTGCCCCCAGTGGATGACCACCAGACCTATCAAATTAATAAAAGATACAAGTAAAGCTAATGTGATAGATATAGAATCCTGCCTACAATAGATTAACATAGTCTATGATGTCTGGGGTGCGTGGATATTTAACTGGGAAATAAAACCTTCAGAATCTTCAAGGAAGGAGAGGCAGAAGTGGGTTCAGTTGACACGGAACCAAAAGCAGTATCAACTTGCTGTCTTGACCCAGGGCTAGGCAAATTCTCTTCCTCTTTGTCACAATGAAGTCCAATATGAAGTGGACATTCTGGACACCCCAATGAGGCTAGCAATGATCATGATATCAATGATATCAGGCCAGTGAGATCTGATGAATTGAATAATAAACATACCTAATATAGAAATGTCGTTAAAACACACATGCCCCTCCCTAACGATGGGATATAAATCTCTCAAAGCTTCCAGGCATCTCCACATTAATGCCATGTTCAAAAGTTGTAACTGGAGAATTCCAGGACATCTTCATCTGAATGCATGATGGTCTGTTGTTGTTTAGATATGACGTATCCCCCTAAAGCTCATGTGTGAGACAATACATGGAAGTTCAGAGGCAAAATGATAGGATTATAAAACAGCCTAAACCCAGTAAGTGCCTTAATCCACTTATAGGAATTAAATGGACAGTAACTGTAGGCAGGTAGGGAGTGGCTGGAGGAGGTAGGTCACTGAGGCCATGCCTTTGGGGTTGATATTCTGTCCCTCATGAGTGGAACCATCTCTCTTCTTCTTCATTGTCATTTCCTGATCTGCTTGGCTCCTCCACACCCTTTGGAATTCTGTAGTGTCTCATATTAGGCCCAGAGCAACAGCGTCAGCCATCTAAGGACTGAGACTTCTGAGTCCCTGAGTGCCAAATAAACCTTCTCTCCTCTACAATGGTTCTGTCAGGTCTTTTGCTTAGAACAATGAAAAAGTTGACTGAAACACTATCCCTCCAGAGACTAACACAGAGGTCCCATAAGGTACCATGCCTGAGGACATCAGCCAGTTATTTGTTTTCTGACTGGAGTTGGCATTTAGTCTGGGTAAGTATCTGCCTTTTCTGGGTAAGTATCTTTCAGTTCTCAAAAAGAAATATAAATTGTTAATAAACATATGAAATATTGTTCGTCATCTCTAATAATTAAGAAAATGCAAATCAAAACTACATTGAGTTTTCATCTCACTCCAGTCAGAATGATAATTATCAAGAACACAAATAATAAATGTTGCAAGGATGTGGTAGAAATGATACACTTACACATAGTTGGTAGGACTGCAAATTAGTGCAACCACTCTGGAAAGCAGTATGGAGATTCCTGAAAAAAAATGGGAATGGACCTACCATATGCCCAAGCTATCCCACTGCACAGTATATACCCAAAAGTTTTCAAATCAGCACACTACAGTAATGCAGCCACATCAATATTTATAAGCACCACAATTCACAACAGCCAAGCAATAGAGTCAACCTAGGTGCCCTTTAACAGATGAAAAGATAAACATAAAGTAGTAAATATACACAGTGGAGTATTACTCAGCCATAAAGAAAAATTACATTATGTCATTCGCTGGTTAATGGGTGAAGCTGCAGACTACCATGCTAAGTGAAATAAGCCAATCACAAAAAGACAAAGTGAAATTATACTGTTACCATGTGTGCCTGTATGTATATGTAATGACAAATACCATCATTGTTATGATTATAAAAAAAGGTGGAAATGTTTAATCTTAGAAGAAAAAGAAGACATATAGTGAGATTCTATTTATATAAAATTTAAAGGCATGTATAGCTGAATTTCACAGTTGAAATGTATATATAGCTGGATAAAGTACAAAGAAAAATCAGGATAGCAATTCTCCATGGTGGAGGGAGGGAGGCGGGGTCAGAAAAAGACATACAAGAGTCCTTGGTGATGTCAACAGTCCCTTCCTGGACTTGAGCTTTGTGCCTATATATACTTGCCTGATAATTATTTATAACACTATACAGATATACCTTGTACACATTTAACAACAAATGAAATTTCCATAATAAAAAACTGTGGAATTTTTAAAATCATTTTGTTGTTACTGCTTTCTCTGGTGTTGGGCATATTATCCAGGGATGCTTTAAAACTGAGCTAAACCACAAGCTCATGTTATTTTTACTTTGATATAGAGTCTTACTCACGTGTCCAGGCTGACCTCCCTCACACTTGGGATCCTCTTGCCTCAGCCTTCTCAGTGTATGGCATTGCAGGTGTGTGCCCTTGGGGCCAATAAAAGTTTTCCTAAGAAATCAGGTGAGTGGAAATATTCCTTCAAAAAATAAAATACAATTTTAGATAAGAAATGAATGAAGATATTTCAAGGAAAAATAGAAATCTAATCAATGCTAGGCAGAAACTTTTATTACTTTAAATACTACTCTGATTACATATACAACTTTATACCCAAACTGGTAATACTGGTTAATACGTATTCTTAATTATTTGAAAGCAACATGATTTTCATTGTAATAACTGAGCTGAATTAAAAGTACATTAATTTCCCTATCAACCTACATGGTTCTTGTAGGTGTCTCCATTTAGAGCATGGTTATGGGTTGAATATAAACTCCCCAAAGCTCCTGTGTTTAGGTAAAATTGTTCACAGGTGAAATAATTAGACAGTGGGGGCTACTTTTAAAGAACTGAGTGATAACTGCAGGCAGACGGAGCATGACTGGAGGAGGTGGGTCACAGGGGATTCCCTGGAATTATGCCTTTTCCATGTGGCCCCGTCCCCCTTTTTGCATCCTGGCTGTGATTAATGGATCAAGGCTTCTTCACCATACCTTTCTGTCATGTTTGGGTCCAATGCAGTGTTGTCTGTCCAGTGTGGACTAAACCTCTAATATCATGATCCAAAAATAAATCTTTCCTCCATTAAGTAATTCTTATCATGTATTTTGGTCACAGAGGAGAAAGGCAGACTTACACAATTACAATGTTGTTACTAACACACTGTAATTCAAATAATTCAAAAAATAAGAACACTGAAATCAGGTGTTTGCTAAGAAAGCTAAACTGATGGGAATATTACAAGGATCATATTCCTTAGGACTGTAATTAAAAAAAATGATGAAGAACTGAAGGATGCCATCATAGAAAGGCCAAATAGTTTCTTCCTTCCTGTTTCTTGACACACAGGAGACCAACTAATGGACTGGCAGCATTCCTCATTTTTAGGAACAGTAGTCAATGGCTTTTCACATTGGAATTTGGTGACCTTTGCATGTTGACTTCATCCTCAATCTGAATATATGTCAGCTGATTCCAATTATCAAGATATCTGTTTACTTCTATCACTCTGATTTCCTTTTGGTTTTTGGTTGGTTGTTTGGTTTTGCATTCTTAGAACATAAAACATACATGGTGAAATAAGATTAATAACCATAACAATAAAAAAAGAGAATACATAGCATCTTCAGAGTCCAGCAATCAGTGGAGACAGTAAATGGCAGGTTGGAGTTATATGGGGAATGAGGAACCTCAGTGGTTTAGATTAATGGGAAAAAAAAGTGGTATACAAACACAATTGAATAGTACTCATAAAAAAGAATGAAATTATGGCATTTGCTGATAAATGAATGCAACTGGAGATTATTGTGCTAAGTGAAATAAGCCAATCCCAGAAAACAAAAGGCCCAATGTTCTCTATGATATGTGGATACTAACACACAAAAAGCGGGTATCGGGAGAAAGAATAGAAGTTCATTGTATCAGACAAAGGAGAATGAAGGGAAGGGAAGGCAGATGGGTATAGGAAAGACAGTAGAATGAATCCGATATAACATTCCTATGCTCATATAACTACACAGCCAGAGTGTAAGTTCACATCATGTACAACCACAAAAATGGGAAGTTGTACTCCATGGATGTATAATATGTCAAAACGCTCTACTGTCATGTGTATCTAAAAAGAAAAAAATTAAAACTTAGTGTTCATTTAAAATTTTTTAAAATAAATAAATGAATACATAAAAAGCATAGCCCAAGTTTACCTTTAGATTTGTTCTTACAAAAAAGAAAAACACCCAGTTTCACTACATTGTTTCTACCTGAAAAATCTCTTTGTGTTCAATTAAATTTCAAGATGGACATCAAGATTTAGAGTATGGAACAGGAAACATGTCCTAATGGCCTTCCTGCTCTCACACATGATCTATGTTGCACATTCAAAACTTCTTTCCCCAGAAGGCCCATAAGAATGATGCATCAGAAAAAAATGAAGCCTTATATTTTTCTATGCCCAGGAAGAATTATGAAATCCCAAAGTCAATCCTTCCCAAGACAGATATGATATACTCTGCACACTGACACTGAAGACCACCAGGAAGAGGCAGAATGTCATGTGGACACCTCCATTTGAGGAAGGAGAGCTAGAAAAACACTTCAGAGATGATTAAGGAAGAAGAGCTGACAAATGAATCCAATCACAATGGGAAAAGATCACACATTTTCCATGCAACTGGAAATTAAAACCAAAAATAAATGGGCCTGATTTGATAATTGCCTGTTTACTAATACAAACAATTACAAGGAAAGGGTGTTGCATATGAAGACAGCAGCCCCTTTGCAGGGTATAAAAGGGGACGTGGGTCAGAGAGACCTCCAAACCTTTGAAACCCACCTTCCTGGAAACACCCCCAGAACCTCCAGTCTCAGACACCATGTGCAACTCCTGTTGTGGCTCCTGCTGCTCTGGCCAGGGGTGTGGCTGCTGCCAGCCCAGGTGCTGCCAGACCACCTGCTGCAGGACCACATGCTGCCGCCCCAGCTGCTGTGTCTCCAGCTGCTGCAGCCCCTGCTGTGGTGGCTCCAGTGGCTGTGGAGGTTCTAGTGGTTGTGGCTCCTGCTGCTGCTGCCCCACTTGCCTCCAGACCACCTGCTGCAGGACCACCTGCTGCCGCCCCAGCTGCTGTGGGTCCAGCTGCTGCAGCCCCTGCTGTGGTGGGGGCTCCAGTGGCTGTGGCTCCTGCTGCTGCCGCCCCACCTGCTGTAGGACCACCTGCTGCAGGACCACCTGCTGCCGCCCCAGCTGCTGTGGCTCCAGCTGCTGCAGCCCCTACTGTGGTGGCTCCAGTGGCTGTGAAGGTTCCAGTGGCTGTGAAGGTTCCAGTGGCTGTGGCTCCTGCTGCTGTCGCCCCTGCTGCTGTGTCTCCACTTACTGCCACCCTTGCTGCTGCCGCCCCATCTGCTGTAGGACCACCTGCTGCCCCCCCAATTACTGTGGCTCCTGTTGATGCGCCCTATGTGCTGACAGTCTGTGCAGCCGGCCTCCTTGCTCCCAGTCACCCCAGGAGCTACATATCAGCTCCTGCAGACCCTCTGCTGCACATCCCAGTGCTGCCCTCACCTGCTGGGCTTCCAGCTGCTGCCCCCCTGTTTGTCTCCAGTCCACCTGATGCTCCCAGTCTGCTCTAGTGGTTCCTGCTGCTGAGATCTGACCTCATCTCTGTTCTTCAACCAGTGTCCTCCAGGGCCTCCATCTCTCAGCCCCACAGGATGCAATAACAAGACACTCCCATCCCCCACTGCCTGCTCAGTCTCTGACCAATGTCAGCCTCCCTCTACTCTCATCTTACCCCTTTGGATAGTATTGCTCTCTGACTTGCTGTCTCATGTGGACATAGACCTGCATCTTCAATAAATATACAACACCCATAATGGCCTCGTGTCTCTTTCTTTTTCCCTTTTGAGTTGCTGTGCTACTCTGATTTTATATGTATATTTTTTTTGGGGGGGGAGCACATCTATCAAATTTAAAAACCATAACAGACCATCTCAGATGACCCTACTCCACTCTGTGAGCACTTGTCATCCTAATATCTGAAGATGGTTGGAAAGCAAGCCCCTGGAACTCCCTGCCTGAGGGCTTTGTGCGAATGGAGAGAGACCTCTGGGCAGGAGGGTTTAAGGATCCAGGAGCAGAGCTCACCCAGTGACTGGGAGTTGGTGCAGAGAAGCTCCAGCTCAGTGTTATCTGGGTGGTCCTTCCAGTCCTCCCTAGGTCCTCTGAGGGACTGGACCTATTATGACCTGAGTGTTGTGCTGCTCATTGTCTCTGCCTTCTTTCTGCCCTGAATCAATTTCCAAATTCCCTGCAGTGCTCTGTGTGAATATTTCCCAATGTTCTAAGTCCTACATCATTTCTATCTGAATATTTTCAAAGCAACAAAAACGAGGACCCCTCTCCTCCCATTCTCAGTGTGGTGTCCTAACACAACCTTTCAAACAACATGGAAGGCCTCTATCTTGTCAGGTCAATCTTAGCTTGACCCTGTATCATACTGATAAATCTTTTTAACAAATGGTTATTTCCTACCAATCTCTTCACAGTGTCCTGAAGATAACACTGGATATACCACTCTATTACTGGACCTTAGGGACAGGGGACAATACCAGGTGGACACCCTCATCTTTGATGTCCTCCAGCCCTGGCTCTGAGTGATGGGCCTCAGTGCTTGTTGGCTTTGGCTGGAGGTTGTCCTCAGCTCTTTCCCTAATGCATCCCTGTCACACTGCAGCTAAATTCATCTCAGCTAGTGACAGAAGTACAGCCTGTAAAATAAGGCTTGTCACCTACAGGAAAATCTCAGTCTTTGTAACTTAAGTGCTGAATGTTGCTGCCACGTAGGAACTGAGCGCCCCTTAGCCTTGAGCGATGAGAATGTGGAGATGTGGCAAGGCACATGGGCTGTGTGTGTGTGGACGATGAGCATTGAGCGCACAGGGTGGACTGAACCCACGTTGTCCCCCATTTTGGTCGGCCTCGCTCTGGTCTTTTGCTTGCTCTGCCATGATCCCCACACAGCTCATGAGATGGGCATGGCCTCCCTAGATGTCAGTCAATCAGCTGACAGCAGACAACAGGAATCTAGACTCAAACCCCTGAAACTTGACCCTTTGCCTCATTTGGATGGCTTCTCCCCAATAAAAGGGTTCAGGATGTGCTCCTCACTCTCTTTCCAAGGACCCCTAAGGTCAGAGGAGCCGTCACAGTTCCCAAAGAAAAAGGTATTTCTCTGTCTCTGTGTGATTATTTCATGCAGCCCAGTTCACCTGGAGTGACCCTGAGTGTTTAGTCATGGGACGTGTCACTATTGGTCAGAAGGAAATTCTCAAAGGCGAGGCAATTACATAAACTACTTTATTACTCCCTTTACATTAATGAAATGAAATAACTGAGGCAATGCACTTACAAAAGGCAGCTTTATATCCAGTCACCATCAAGTGGCACTATATCTGTGGGTCTTTGCTGCGGTTGCTGTGTGGCAAAGGCAAGAAGCTTGTCATAGAGCAAACTGTCCCCGTCACCACCTAGAAAAACACAGAAAGGGCTGGTTTCCCCCAATTCCATTGGAAGGTCCATAACGTTGCCCAATTCAGTCAGTCTGGGAGGCCATCCTTGACCATAAGTATGTGAGGCACTATTCATATGTGAGGCACAGTAACTTTGAACATCCAGGATGTAGAAAAAGGTGGGGCCACCTGTCGGCTGCTCATCCCAGCTAGTGCAGAGTATTGAGCCATGCAATAGAAATATAAGATGTATACGGTGATTCTATTCATACAAAATGCAAAAGCATGTATACTAAAGTGTACAGTTTAAAAATATATATGTAGGTGGACAAAGTACACAGAAAAACAATGATGAGATATTTTCAAAATCAGTATGATGATTCTCCTTGGGTTAGCGAGGGAGATGACATCAAGAAAAGACAAGCAAGAGTCATGGTGATGCCAAATTCCTCTTCTTAGAGTTGAGATGGGGGCATGTAAATATTAGCCTGGTAATTATTTATGACCATATACATATCTATATATCTATATCTGTCTATCTATCTATATGCATACATGCATAAAAGTGTACAAGATATAAATATTTGTGTACAAAATATATATATTTGTATAGCTTGTATGCATATATTTTTATTTTGATATAGAGTCTCAGTATCGTGTTCAGGCTGACCTCACACTTTGATCCTATTTCCTCAGCCTTCTCAGCATATGACATTGCAGGCATTGCCTTTGGGACCAATAAGAAAGTGTTCTTAAGAAGTCAGCTGAACTGAAATATTCCTTCAAAAATTAAAAGAACAATTTTAGATAAGAAATGAATTAAGATACGTCAGGACAAATAATCAATCAATGCTAGGTGGACATTTTCATTACTTAAAATATTGCTCTGATTACATGTACCACTTCATATCAAATATGGTAATACTGATTAATACACATTCTGAAATATTTGAAAGCAACTGGATATTCATTGTTAAGCACCTAAGTTGAATGAAAAGTACATTAATTTTCCTATTGACCTACATGGTTATTCTAGGGGTTTCCATTTAGAGCATGGTTATGATTGAATATAAACTGATAAGATGTCTCCCTAAAGCTGCTGTGTTGAGATAGAATTGTTCACAGGTGAAATAATCAGATGGTGAGGAGTGAAAACAAAGGAGTCCATCCTAGTTTCAAATGACTGAGTGATAACTGCAGGCAGCTGGAGCATGGCTGGGGGAGATGGTTCAGAGGCGCTGGCACAGAAGGTGCTTCTTCCCTGTAGCTCCTTACATCTCTTCCTTCCTGGCTGCAAGTAATGCAGCAAAGTAAGGCACGTTCACCATGCACTTCTGCCATGTGTTCTGCATATCTTGGGCCCACAAAGTCCAAGCTACAGCGTCTGCTCAACATGTACTGAACATCTGGTATCATAAACCAACATGAATCTTTCCTCGTTAAGGTATAATCGTCATGTATTTTGGTCACACTGGTGAAAGGCTTTTAACCCATTCACTACATATGTAACACATTATGAGGCTATTACTAACAAACTGTGATTCAAGTGATCACAGTACATAGTAACTTTGGAAACAATACCTAGGTTGTATAAATTTGAAACCTGTTTTTCATTTACACCATATAGGGACATCTGAAAACAAATTCAGTTTTGTATGCCATTCTCTAACAGATATACTAGCACGATGTGTCCAGAATGCTCACAGATATAACCTAATTCCTAGGTGGAGCTTGCAAATGTCAAGTGTGTCTACCTCATTCAAATTTCTTCAGTGTTAAATTATCTGGATTATTTTGTACTGTGGCATTTGAAATAAAAAGAAAACTGTTTAGAGGGAAAACATTACACTCTGTTTATGACTCCTTCTCATAAAAGAAGTGAACTTCTTGTAGATCATCAGTAATCTCTGAATATGATCCAGATAGTATTTAACCATTAAGTTTCACCAGACCTCAGGTAGAGTTCAGCAAGGAGTGCACAGAGTCACGTCTCTCCTGTGTTGAGTTTGCTTCTTCACAGTGCAGGGCACTATCTACAGTGATTTCCCTTTGTGCTTGGTGCCCTAGTGGTCCACGCTCATCCATGGGAGTCTGTTGCTTTGGAATAAGAATTATCTAAAACCCTAAAGAGGAATATGCAATTTTTAAGTCCCCATTGCTCAAACTTTAGTGTTCCAATATCAGCATCAGTAACTCTGTTACTTAGATGCCATCAATTAAAACTTATTGATTTTGGTGACTTCTGTGCTTAACTAAAATTGACACAAATGCATGTCATGGGGACAATTTAATGAGGAGGGTCTCAAATTTGCATCCTACAAGGGTGAAGTGAGGAACATGAAAAACTTGTGATGTCCAGACCTTCCACAGAGCAATTTAATCAAAATCATTCTGGGCAGGAGCCAGCCATGACAGTTTGGAACACTCCCCAGGTCACTCCTGTAGTAGCCTACTGGAGAACCACTGGTGCCGGGCTCTCACATTCACTGGCCCATGATGGTAATACACTCTGCCTTTTATAGCTGGTCAAAAGAGTACTGTCATAGCTCCTAAACTTATACTAAATTATTTCTTCTGGAAATCAAAAAGCCAAACTTTTATTACTTTTTTGTGCACTTTGTCTTTCTTGTGCAAGAAATCCATGAAATATCTCCATGCTCAGAAAGTATGTTTATTTACCTACATCATATTCTCCAGTTTTACCAACACATGCCTTAAAAATAAGACCCAGTAAAATAGGTGTTTGCCACACAAGCTAACATGACAAAAATAGGTCCAGGGGCTTATTCTTTAAAGGACTGAACTGAGACATTAAAGACACATCAGAATACCATCACAGAGATACCCCTAGTCTCTGTGATTCACTTTCTTGACACACAGAGAACCAACTAAGGGTAACAGTATTCCTCATTGTTAAGAACAAGAGTCACCTGGCCATTAGCAATGACAGTTCTATCCTCTTTCAGCTTTGACTTCATTTCCCTAGGAATATATGTCATCTGGTATCCTGGAGACACCTGTTTCCTTTTCTGAATTCTTTCTGTGTGTTTGTTCAACAATAAGACCTAATCATTAAAATCGGATCAATGACCTCAATAAAAACAAAAGAGAGTGCAGTTTATCTACAGAGTTCAGTGACACCAGGGTACACCAAGGTGGCAGGTTATGAGTGGTATAAGGGGCAGGTTCCCTCAAGCATCATATGTGGATGGACAAGGGTGTTCAGGAAACCCAAGACTTGAGTCAATATGGCCTGACCCAACCACCAAGACAGGAAGCCAGAGCAGAAGGAAACAATTCCAAGCAGGTGGAGTGTTGAGGATCTGAACCTCCTGGTGATGCTGATTTTATCTCTGCAGCCACATCGCCTCATAGGACCCCCTAAGAACCATGCTGGCAATATGTTGCTGAATCAAATCATCCAAGGTTCACTATGTGTGTTTGCACTCACTAAAGGTCTGTGTCTCCCGTGAAGAGCTCCACAGCAGAGGGAATGCTTCAGTGGGGAATGGGGAAGTGTGCTAATGCCCTTCCTGCTCCCAAGACAAGGGTCTCTGTTGCACACTCAAACCTTCTTTGTCCACCAGATGCATAATGAAGGAGCCAGGAGATGAAAATGCAGCTTTTTACCTTTGGGTCCCCAGAAAGAAATAAGGGACACAGAAGTGGATCTTTACCAAGAGCAGACACGACTTACTGCCCACACTGCCTCTGAAGCCCACCAGACAGAGGCAGAATGTCACATGACACCCTCTCTGTGAGGAAGGAGAGCTAAAAAGACCCTTGAGAGATGACTCAGGAAGACCTAACCAATGACACCTAACACAGCAGGGAAGGGAAGTCATGTTTTCCAATTAACCTGAATATTTAAACAAAACTAAACAGGCCTAATTTGATAATTGCCTATTTACTAATACAAACAATAACAAGGAAAGAGTGTTGCATATGAAGTCAGCAGCCCCTTAGCAGGGTATAAAAGGGGACTGGGTCAGAGAGAACCTCCAAACCTTTGAAACCCACCTTCCTGGAAACACCCCAGAACCTCCAGTCTCTGTCACCATGTGCAACTCCTCTTGTGGCTCCTGCTGCTCTGGCCAGGGCTGTGGCTGCTGCCAGCCCAGGTGCTGCCAGACCACCTGCTGCAGGACCACCTGCTGCCGCCCTAGCTGCTGTGGCTCCAGCTGCTGCAGCCCATGCTGTGGTGGCTCCAGTGACTGTGGAGGTTCTAGTGGCTGTGGCTCCTGCTGCTGCCGTCCCACCTGCCTCCAGACCACCTGCTGCAGGACCACCTGCTGCCGCCCCAGCTGCTGTGGGTCCTGCTGTGGTGGTTCCAGTGGCTGTGGCTCCAGTGGCTGTGGCTCCTGCTGCTGTCGCCCCTCCTGCTGTGTCTCCACTTGCTTCCACCCTTGTTGCTGCCGCCCCATCTGTTGTAGGACCACCTGCTGCCCCCCCAACTTCTGTGGCTCCTGTTGATGCGCCCTATGTGCTGACAGTCTGAGCTGCCGGCCCCCTTTTTCCCAGCCACCCCAGGGGCTACATGTCAGCTCCTGCAGGCCCTCCTGCTACAGCACCAGAAGCTGCCAGAACCCCTGCTGCACATCCCAGAGCTGCCCTCACCTGCTGGGCTTCCAGCTGCTGCCCCCTTGTTTGTCTCCAGTCCACCTGATGCTCCCAGTCTGCTCTAGTGGTTCCTGCTGCTGAGATCTGACCTCATCTCTGTTCTTCAACCAGTGTCCTCCAAGGCCTCCACCTCTCAGCCCCCACAGGATGGAGCAATGGGACACTCCCCTCCCCAACTGCCTGCTCAGTCCCTGACCAATGTCAGCATGTTTGAATTTTCTCTAGCCTCCCTCTACTCTCCTCTTACCCCTTTGGATATTATTGCTCTCTGACTTGCTGTTTCATGTGGACATAGACCTGCATCTTCAATAAATTTGCAACACCCATAATGGCCTCATGTCTCTTTCTTTCTCCCTTTTGAGTTGTTGTGCTACTCTGATTTTTTTGGGGGGTGGGGGGTTAGGACATCTATCAAGATTTAAAAGCCATAACATTCCATCTGAGATGCTCCTCCTCTGCTCTGTGAGCATTTGTCCTTTTAGTGCCTAAAATGGGTTTGGAAAGCAAGCCCCTGGACCTTCCTGCCTGAGGACTTTCTCTGGATGAAGAGCGACCTCTGGGCAGGAGGGTTTAAGGGTCCAGGAGCAGAGCTCACCCAGTGACTGGGGGTGGGTACACAGAAGCTCCAGCTCAGTGTTGCCCGCGTGGTCCTTCCAGTCCCCATAGGTCCTCTGTGGGACTGGACCTCCTATGACCCAGTGCTGTGCTGCTCAGTGTCTCTGCCTTCTGTTCTGTGGGTCACTTTGCACATTCCCTGCAAGGCTCCTTGTGATCATTTCCAAATTTCTGAATCCTAAATCATTTCTATTAGAAACTTCTCAAGGCAACTGAGACTTAGATCCCTATAGTCCCATTCTCTGTGTTGTGGTCCTTCAACAGCTTTGCCATCATGATGGAAGGTCTCTGTGTTGTCAGGGTCAACCTTTTTGACCCTCTATCAAACTGGCAAATCTTCTTAACAAATTGTTATTTCCTACCAATCTCCTCATAGTTTCCTCAAGATATGACTGAATATATCACTGTATCACTGGATATGAGGGACAGGGGTCAATACCTGATTGGTACCTCTCACCCCTGATGTCTTCCATCCTCTGCTCTGAGTGATGGGCCTCAGGGCTTGTTTGCTGTTGAATGCAGGTTGTCCCCAGCTCTTTCCCTAATGTGTTCCTGTGACACTGTAGCTGGATTTGTCTTAGCCAGTGACAGAATAAGAGCCTGCAAAGTAAGGTTAATTACCTACAGGAAAGTCTGAATTTCTAATTTATGTGCTGAAGGTTGCCATATGCTATTGGTTCAAAGGAAGTTCTCAAAGGTGAAACAATGACATAAATTACTTTATTATTCCTTTCATACTGATCAGTTGGAATAACTGAGACAATGCACTTATGGAAAGTGTGTTTTTGTTTTTCACCATCTGGAGGTTACAGTCATGACCAAGTGGCCCCCTTTCTGTGGTTGTTTGCTGAGGTTGCTGAGTGGCAAAGGCAATAATCTTGGTGTAGATCAAACTGCACCCCTCACCAACTAGAAAGAAAAAGACAGAAAGTGCTGAGGTCCCCATTCCCTTTGAAGGGCATGTTTCCATGGTCTAGTATTATCCCAAGAAAACTCACCTTCTCAATGTGCATGACATCTCCCAATTCAGTCAGTCTGTGAGGCTATCCCTGACCACAAGCACAAGAAGTACTGTCCATATTCATGGCACAGTAACAATGGACACCAGGAATTAGAGAAAGTTGAGGCCACCTACACACTGCTATTCTCAGCTTTTCCAGAGTATTGAGTAAAAAAAAATGGAAATATAAAAGTGTATTCTTATTTTTGCTGTTTTATTCCTGTTAATTGCCATTTTGACTGGAGTGAGATGAAATATTAGAGTAGTTTTAGCATTCATTTCTCTAATTGCTGGAAATGTTGAACATTTTTTTCATATATTTGTTGATCCATTGTTTTTCTTCCTCTGTGAAGGATCTGTTCAGGAGTGTTAAGTTTTTTTAGTTCTTTAATATATCCTATAGATTAGTGCTCAATCTGATGTACATGTGGTAAAGATTTTCTCCCATTCTGTAGTCTCTCTCTTCACATTATTGATTGTTTCTTTTGCTGAGGAGACCTTTTTAGTTTGAATCCATCCCATTTATTGATTCTTGATTTTATTTCTTGCGATTTAGGAGTCTTGTGAAGAAGTCAGGTCCTAAACTGACATTTTAAAGATTTGAGCCTACTTTTACTTCTATTAGGCACAAGGTCTCCAGTCTAGTGCCTAGGTCTTTGATCCACTGTTGAGTTTCATGCAAGGTGAGAGATAGGGGTTTAATTTCATTTTGCTACATAGGGATTTCCAGTTTTTCCAGCACCATTTGTTGAAGAGGCTATCTTTTCTCCTGTGTATGTTTTCTGCACCATCGTCTAGTATGAGATAACTGTATTTATGTGGGTTTGTCTCTGTGTCTTCTATTCTGTACCAATGTTCAATATGTGCATTTTGGTGCCAATATCATGCTGATTGTGTTACTATAGCTCTGTAGTATAGTATAAGGTCTGATATGTTGATGCCTCTTGCTTCACTCTTCTTGCTAAGGATTATTATGGATATTCTGGGTCTCTTAATTTTCCAAAGTAATTTTATGATGCTTTTTCTAATTCTATGAAGAATGACAATGGGTTTTTTTAATAGGAATTTCATTAAATCTGTATAACACTTTTGGTAGTATGGCAATTTGACAATATTAATTCTGCCTATTCAAGAATATGGGGGATCTTTCCATCTTTTAACTTCTTCTATTTCTTTCTTTAGTGATCTGTAGTTTTCATTGTAGAGGTCTTTCATCTCCTTTGTTACATTGATTCCTAAGTATTTTACTATTTTTGAGCCTATTAAGAATGGAGTAGTTTTCCTAACTTCTCTTCAGAGTATTCATCACTGATGTACAGAAATGCATTTGATATGTGGGTGTTGATTTTATAGCCTGCTACTTTGCTGAATTCATTTGTTAGCGCTAGAAGTTTTCTGGTGGAATTTTTGGATCCTCTACGTATAGAATCGTGTCATCAGCAAATAAGGATAGTCTGAATTCTTCTTTTTCAATTTATATCCCTTTAATTTCTTAATTTATTTTGTCTAATTTTTCTGGCTAGAACTTCCAGGATTGTGCTGAATAGAAGTGGTGAAAGAGGGCATCACTGTCTTCTTCCAGTTTTTAGAGGAATACATTCAATTTGCCTCCTTTTAGAATGATATTGGCCTTGGGCTTAGTATAAATAGTTTTTACAATGTTGAGGTATGTTCTTACTATCCCTAGTTTTTCTAGTGCTTTAAACATACAGAGGTGCTGTATTTTTGTCAAAAGCTTTTTCAGCACCTATTGAGATGATCATATAATTCTTATTTTTTAGTCTATTGATGTCATGAACTATGTTCATTGATTTTTTTATGTTGAGCCAAACTTGCATCCCTGGGATGAACCCTACTTAATCCTGGTGCACTATCTTTTTAATATCTTTTTGTATGCAATTTGGGAGAATTTTATTGAGAATTTTTGCATCTATGTTCATCAGAGACATTGGTCTGAAGTTTTCTTTCCTTGATGTGTCTTTGTCTGGTTTTGTTATCAGGGTGATACCAGCCACATAGATTGAGTTTGATAGGGTTCTCTTCTTTTTATTTCATAGAATAATTTGAAGAGTATTGGTGTTAGTTGTTCATTGACAATCTTGTAGAACTTGACTAAGAATCCATCTGGTCCTGGTCTTTTCTTGGATGGTAGGCTTTTGATGGTGTTTTCTATTTCATTGCTTGAAATTGATAGGTTTAAATTATGTATGTCTTCCTGATTCAGTTTGGGCAGATCATATATCTCTAGAAATGTGTCAATGTCTTTAAGATTTTCTATTTTATTGGAGTATAAATTTTCAAAATAGTTTCTAATTAACAATGAGTGTTGGTGAGGATGTGGAGGAAAACATACACTCATACATTGCTGGTGGGACTGCAAATTGGTGCAACCACTATGGAAAGCAGTACAGAGATTCCTTAGAAAACTTGGAATAGAACCACTATTTGACCCAACCATCCTCAGTTTATACCCAAAGGACTTAAAATCAGCATACTACAGTGATGTAGCCACATCAATGTTTACAGCGGCACAATTCACAATAACTGAACTATGGATCCAACCTTTTATGCCCTTCAACAAATGAATGGATAAAGAAAATGTGGTATATATACACAATGGAATATTATTCAGTATTAAAGAAGAATGAAATTATGGCATTTGCAGGTAAATGGATGGAGTTAGAGAATATCATGCTAAGTGAAATAAGGCAATATAAAAAACCAAAGGCTAAATGTTTCCTCTGATATGCAATGCTGATCCATAATGGTGGTGGGTGGGGGGCTAGAGAAGAGGGAGAAACTTGGATTTTGCAGAGGGGAGAGAGGGGTGTGGAGGAGTGTGGGGGTGGAACGATGGTGTCATGAGATGGACATTATTACCCTATCTACATGTAAGATTGTATGAATGGTGTGACTCTGCACTGTGTACAGCCAGAGAATTGAGAAGTTGTGCTCCATTTGTGCAAAATGAGTTGAAATGAATTCTGCTGTCATGTATAACTAATCAAAATAAATACATAATGGTGTATATGGTAATTCTATTTAAATAAAATTCAAGGGCATATATAACTGAACTGTTAGAGTTTAGAAATCTATAACATGTAGGTGAATGAAGTACAAAAAAACAACAACAATGATAAGACTACATTAAAAATCAGGAGAGTGATTCTCCATGGTGGAGGGAGGGGGGACAAGATAAATTAAAAAAAACAAAAAACATACAAGAGCTCTTGATGATGCTCAGTTTCTCTTTCTGGACTTGAGTTTTGGGCATGTGGATACTAGCCTGCTACTTATCATAGCAAGATAGATAGATAGATAGATAGATAGATAGATAGATAGATAGATAGATAGATAATACAATTTTCATATTAATATCAATGTGTTTCTTCATTCAAATTTCTTTGGTGTTTAGATATCTGGATTATTTTATCTTGTGGCATTATAAAAAGTCAAAGAAAACTGTTTAGAGGGAAAACATTACACTCTGTTTATGACTTCTTCTCATAAAAGAAGAGAAATTTTTGTAGACCATCAGTAATCTCTGAATATGATCCAGATAGTATTTAACCATTAAATTTCACCAGACCCCAGGTAGAGTTCAGCAAGGAGTGCACAGAGTGATGTCTCTCCTGAGTTGAGTTTCCTTCTTCCCAGTGCAGGGTGCTGTCTACAGTGATTTCCCTTTGTGCTTGGTGCCCTAATAGTCCACGCTCATTCATGTGAGTCTCTTTCTTTGGCATAAAAATTATCTTAAAATATGCAATTTTTAAGTCCCCATTGCTCAAACTTCAGTGGTTCAATGTCAGGATCAGTAACTCTGTAACTTAGATGCCATCAATTAAAACTTATTGATTTGGGGGACTTCTGTGATTGACTAAAATTGACACAAATGCATGTCATGGGGACATTTTAATGGGGAAGGTCTCAGCTTTGCATCCTAAAGGATAAACTGAGGAACATGAAAAACTTATGATGCCCAGACCCTTCCTCAGAGCAATTAAATCAAAATTGTTCTGGGCAGGAGCCAGCCATTGGCGGTTCGGAACACTCCCCAGGTCACTCCTGAAGTAGCCTACTGGAGAACCACTGGTGCCGGGCTCTCACATTCACTGGCCCATGATGGTAATACACTCTGGCTTTTATAGCTGTGCAAAAGAGTACTGATAGCTCCTGAATTTATACTAAATTATTTCTTCTAGAAATCAAAAAGCCAAACTTCGATTTTTTTCTTTTTGCACTCTATCTTTCACAGAAATATCTCCACATTCAGAAAAGATATTTATTTTTATAGGTCATATTCTCCATGTTACCAACACATGCCTTAAAAATAAAACTCAGTAAAACAGGTGTTTGCCACGCAAGCTAACATGACGAAAATATGTCAAGGGGCTTATTCCTTAAAGGACTGAATTAAGACATAATGAAGATACATCGAAATGCCGTCACAGAGATACCCACTAGTCTCTGTTTCTTGACACACAGAGGACCATCTGATTGGTAATAGTGTTCCTCAGTTTTAAGAACAGCAATCACCTGGTCATCAACAATGACAGTTTTGTCCCCTTTGAGCTTTGACTCCATCCAAAATTTAGCAAGGAGTACACAGAATGATGTCTCATTTGCTTTAAACTTCCTTCTAAGAAAAATCCAAGGTGCTATTTATAGTAACTTCCCATGTGCTTCCTGCTTCATCCATGTTAATTGGTTCATTCCCATCCATGTGAGTCTGTTGGTTTTGGTATTAGAGTAATCTAAAATAGTGAAGAGAATAATCAGCATTTCAGTCTGAATTGCTCAAAGTTCAGTGTTTCCAATTCAGGATCATTTGCTCTATTATTTATGTAATATCAGTTGAAATTTAATTATCCTTGCAACTTCTCAATTGAATTTGGTACAAATGCATCTGATACAATTTAAGGAGCTGGACCTCAAGCTTTGCCACCCATCAGGAGAACCCGAGGAGCATGAAAACTTCCGATGCCCAGACCCTGCCCTGCCCCAGAGCAATTAAATCAGAGTTGTTCTGCATGGGGCAGCAGATTATCTACAGAAAGAGAGTGGTCTGTAATGAGAATGGACTCTGTCTTTTTTAGCTGTAGTGAAATGTTTCTTAGCCTCTCCAAGTTTATATAGAAAGCTCTCCCCTAACAATACAAAAAGTCTCTCTCTCTCTCTCTCTCTCTCTCCCTTCTCTCTCTCTCTCTCTCCCCCTTCTCTCTCTCTCTCTCTCTCTCTCTCTCTCGCTTCAACAAATCCAGTGAAAATCTCCCCAGTCTAGACATAAAATTGTTTAAATCTTTCATGTTCTTTAGCTTTACAGACACAAGTCTATAAAATAGGACCAAGTCAATCAAGTGTTTGCTAATAAGTTAATGTGATTTAAATGTTACAAGGTTTTCTGCTTTTAAATGCTCTTAATTAAGACATTTCAGGATTCACAGGGTTATGGATGAGTCTCTGTCTGGTCCCACAGGGGACCAGCTGACAGGTGAAAAACACTGTTCATTTTTGAAATATTAGTCACCTAGCCAATGACACAGGCATGTTTGCTGCAGCTGCCCAGCTGTGTCCAGCTGCTGCAGGCTTAGCACTACTGTCCACATGCTGCCTTGAACCCTTCACTCTGTCTCCGCTCCAACCAATGAGCTCATGTCCTTTGATCTAGGTAACTGCTCTCTATCGTTGTTTTTGTTTTGTTTTGTTTTGCTTTGAATAAAGACTTAAATTCCAGCAGATCAGGATGCCAAGGCAGGAGGATCACAAGTTTGAGGCCTTATCTTATCTCAAAATAAAAAATAAAAAGGGCTGGGGATGTGACTCAGTGGTAAAGCATGTCTGGATTCAATCCCTAGTACCCCCCGCCCCAGTAAAATAAAATACCTAAAGAGTGACATGGTCTAATCAACCACGTGAAAAATGAAGCAGGGGCTCAGTCTACAGAGTTCATTGACTGAGCCTGGAGCAGTCAGGTGGGATGTAAATGAGAGTAAAAGGCATGTTTTATTTGAACTTTCTTGATGCTGTGACCAAAAGACCCAATAAGAACAGTTTTAGAGAAGGAAAAGTTTATTTGGGGTTCACAGTTTCAGAAGTCTCAGTGACTCCATTCCTTGGGGCCCAGGTGAGGCAGGACATCAGAGCAGAAGGGTGTGGCAGAGGAAAGCAGCTCACGGCATGGCACCAGGAAGGAGAGAGAGAGAGAGAGAGAGAGAGAGAGATCCACAGAACAAGGACAAAATATAAGCCCCAAGGCACAAGCTTAGTGACCTGTCTCCTCCAACCAAAACCTACCTGCCTTTAGTTACCACCCATTTAATTCACCCATTCAAGTGGACTGATGCACAGATCACGTTAAGACTTTCATAACTCAGTCATTTTACCTCTGAACTTTCTTGCATTGTCTCACACATGAGCTTTGAGGGGGTTGGGGGGACACCTTATATCTAAACCATAGCAAGGCAGTAACACTGGGTCATCCCGCTTGGTTGGGCAGGTAAATATTAGAAATTGTGGATATGTATCAAAAAGAGAGATGGTCAAAGACAGAAGGAAAATATACCCCCAGTACATTACGGCATAGCTAAGCTCTGCAGCCAACATCCCCAAAGAGGCCCTAAAAATGATTTCCAGGTTTGTTTCTGGTGGAAAAATAAAATAAAATTTTATCCTTTGCTTTTACACCTTGAAACAGTTCAGGATGCCCATAAAATGTCTAGAAAATGGATTATGATTACAGTAGAGAAGGGGATGTGTCCAAATGGACTTGAATTTGAGCAAATGATCTCTATTTCACATTCAAGTCGTGGATCATCAGACCTTTAATGAATGAACCATCCAACTCAAGCATAAGTTACCCTCTTGGATCACCAAAAAGAACTATGGGCCTATATGAATCATTATCACCCAAGAGTAGTCATGATATACTAGACAAAATAAGAACGAAGCATACAAGACCAGGGGGCAGAATGTCATATGACACCTGTGGTTGAAGAAGCTATAGAAAGAAAGTTTTGGAAGAGCCGATAGATGAATCAGAAAAAGGAAATCATGTTTTCAATGCATCTTGAAAATTTAATGAGGAAATCAATCTTGTTTAATTTGATAATCACTTTAAAAAAACTATAACAAGGAAAGGGATGTTACAGGTGAAGACAGCTGCCCCTTAGCAGGGTATAAAAGGGGATATAGGACCAACAAACTTCCAAACCTTCCAAACCCACCTTCCTGGAAACACCCCCAGAACCTCCAGTCTCTGACACAATGTGCAACTCCTGTTGTGGCTCCTGCTGCTCTGGCCAGGGCTGTGACTGCTGCCAGCCCAGGTGCTGCCAGACCACCTGCTGCAGGACCACCTGCTGCCGCCCCAGCTGCTGCAGCTCCCGCTGTGGTGGGGGCAGCAGTGGCTGTGGCTCCTGCTGCTGCCGCCCCATCTGCTGCAGGACCACCTGCTGCCGCCCTAGCTGCTATGGGTCCTGCTGTGGTGGGTGCAGTGGCTGTGGCTCCAGCTGCTGCCACCCCACCTGCCTCCAGACCACCTGCTGCAGGACAACCTGCTGCAGCCCCAGCTGCTGTGGCTCAAGTTGCTGTAGCCCCTGCTGTGGTGGCTCCAGCTGCTGTAGTTCCAGTGGCTGTGGCTCTTGCTGCTGTCGTCCCACTTGCTGCTGTTGTCCCACTTGCTGTTGTCGTCCCACTTGCTGCCAGACCACCTGCTGCCGCCCCAGCTGCTGTGTGTCCATCTGCTGCCGCCCCTACTGTTGCTAACCCTCCTGTTGCTCTCCAGCCTGCTCTAGTGGATCTTGCTGCTGAGTGCTCTAACCTGCACTCTCCTGCCTACTTCAGCCAATATTCTTGATGTAGTCTATCTGCGAGAGCCCAGTCATGAGAGGTCAAGTCCCAGCTGAGACCGATTTGGATCTGCAAACTACTCCCCTCTTCCCTACAGGTTACTGTCTCTCTCTCAACTGAACACAAGTTTGAATTTTCTCTAAAACCTGTCAACTACCATGTCATCCCTCTGGAAATGTTTGTCCTCTGCCATGTTTTCTTATCTGAAGATATTCTTGCATCTTAAATAAATCTGAATTTTGCAGCCATACAAAAATAAGGGCATCGTGTCTCCTTATTTTTCCTCTTCAATTATCATTCTTACTGTCTATTTTTCTGTAATTCATCTGTAAGGAATGGGATCAGAGCAAATAATTTGAGGTGCTCAATCTCTGTTCTGTGAGCATTCCTGATGCAGAGAGATGCTTTCAAGACCAAAACCTGTATCTCTTGCCTAAGGACTTTGGATGCAGAGCAAGCTCTGGGCAGAAGGGTTAAGAACTTCTAGGAACAGAATTCACCCAGTGAGTGGGAGTTGGTGCACAGATACTCTACTGAATTTCCCTTGAGTGAGTCCTTGCAGTCCTCCAAAGGTCCTCAGTGGGACTGGACCTTAGCTGCCCCCAGGAGTGTTCTGCTCCTATGTTACTCTCTACGGCCTTCTCTCACTGGCCAGGATCAATTCCCAAATTCCCTACAGTGTTTCCTGGCCTTATCTACCAAGTAAACTACTTGCTCTCAATCCTCTGTATGATGGGCTTTTCCAGGGGGCACCCAGTCTAAGACACTCATGTTCCTAATCTCAGCATCGGTGGTCTTCAAAACATTTTTTCATGCAATCTGGCCTCAGCACCTGACTGTTTCGTTTCCTGTTTTCTAGGTTTGCAAACATAAATCATAAAATAAGAACAAGTAAATCAAGTGTTTGCTAGGAATGTTCATGTGATAAAAATGTCACAAGGGGTTTTCTCTTTAAATTGTTCTAATTAATTTAAAGATGTCATTGTAGGATGAAAAATTTGTCTCTGTATTCCTTGGACTTTCCTACTCTTTGTATTGAGAGATTCCTGATTTCTGGGAACTCCGTAAGTCCTAGGTAATCAGTTCAGTTGATGACCATATGATCTAATTTGTTAGGAATCATTAAAATGAAATCTTGGTGTTCATTAGTATTGCTTGAATGAACTCGTGAGTTATCCACCAACACAGAAACTCTCCCAGACATATGCCAATCTAAAGACAGAAAAGAAATGATCCTCCGTATAATTTATTTCAATTCTAGAACAAAACTAAATCATGAAGAAAAAGTATTACAACACTGGCCTGCCTCTATTTTGGTGGAGCTTACTGAAGTGACATTTGGGAGACTTCTAGAGTCATGTAAAATGTTCTCCATCTTGATCAGTGGGAAAGTTACACAGATGCATTCATTTATCAAAACCAAATAGTTCACATTAGGAGTTGGAAATGTAGCTCAGTGACAGAGCACTTGCCTCGCAGACACCTGGTCCTGCATTCCATCCCCAGTACCACAAAAAAACAAACAGCAAGAACAGCAGTACACTCAGAAGTTGTATACTTCACTGTATGTAAATTTTATTTAATCATACAACATTAAAAATGACAAGAAATGTTAATTTTGGAATATGTCTACCAAATTGCATGTTAGCTAATTTGCTCTAAGCAAAACTTTTCGTGAAATAACACTGTCATGAGCTCTTTGATGTTACTTCACCATACATTATTACAATTATGTATGTGTGTGGTCCTCCCCGTACACTGAATTCTATGGGAGGAGACTCTAAATCATATTTCTAACACCAATATGTGCCTTACAGATGATCTATTCAACCAATTTATTTTAGAAACAAGGCAGGAACTTGATCTAGGTGGTTTATTGCAAAGCTTTAATGGACAGTGTGAGCTGTAGTCTAAGCCTGGACCTTGAATCTTCAGGTTTTTTTGTTTGTTTGTTTTGGTACCCGGGATTGACCCCAAGGGTGCTTAACCACTGAACCACATCTCCAGCCCTTTCTTGCATTTTATTTAGAGACAGGGTCTCGCTGAGTTGTTAAGAGTGCCTCGCTAAGTTCATAAGGCTGGCTTTGAACTCTCAATCCTCTTGCCTCCGCCTCCAGAGTCACTGGGATTTTAGGTGTGCACCACAGTGCCCAGCGGGTCTTTAGTATTAACAGCATTTGGGCACTTGCTAAAAAGCAGGGCCTGAGCCTCCTCCCAACAATCAGAAATTCTGGGAGTTAGCCCTGCAATCTGTATTTCACATGCCCTCTGGATCATTTTGATACATGTGTAAGTTAAACTACCACTCAATAGAGGATACGAGAAATTATAATACAATAAGGTGAAATTTGCTAAAATTCACTAATATTCTAGTTTGATTCAAAAAACTTGTGTCATGGGTTTCTCAGAAGTAAGAAGTTGCTCTGGAAGTAAGTTCTGAAGAGATGAATATTCAAAAGACTTTCTTCCACTGAAGAAATGAAAATTAACAGAGAAATAAAAATGAGGCTGTGTGTTCCAGAATTTAAGAGAGCAGCTGGAGAGACATGTAGACATATAAGACCTCAAAGCAGGAATTTAAGAAACTATGACACTAACCACACAGAGAAATTGCCTGTCAGCATTGAAGGCTGTAGAGCATGATCTGAAGTCTGAAACATCCAGAGAAACCCATTCCAGTGGTGCAGAGGTCACCAGCATCACACCTACCTGGAGCAGTTCCCTTCCTCATTGCTGAACAGTGACCCACCTAGAGGGCCTTTACCTCTGGTCCCAGCAGATGACATATGAAGCCGATGGGCTTCCTCTCCATCCGTGGAAGAAATGCACAACTGAAAGTGTGACTGACCAACTCCCATGGTGACAAGGGATTCAGGAGGAGAGAGTGAAGAGTGTCATTCCAGACGCACAGCAGCAGGTGCCAGCCCTCGGTGGGGGAGTTGAAGAGACTGTGGTCTGGAAGATGTCAACAAGTGGGGTCAAAAGGAAAAACAGATGGGTAGAATTTGTTACTACCCGACAGAAAGTTGTGTTCCTAACAAATTAAGCCATTAAATAGACAAACATCATTATGTAATCGGATAATTACTTAGCTATTCAGGAAATAAAAAACAAGGAAACTACATCAACAACAGGAAAGCGGGCCGTATATAAGAGGCAGTGGCAGGAGAGAACTTCTAAACTCCAGAACTTCACCCTCCTGGAAACCCACCCAGAACCTCCAGTCTCTGACACCATGTGCAACTCCTCTTGTGGCTCCTGCTGCTCTGGCCAGGGCTATGGCTGCTGCCAGCCCAGGTGCTGCCAGACCACCTGCTGCAGGACCACCTGCTGCCACCCCAGCTGCTGCCACCCCAGCTGCTGCAGGCCCTGCTGTGTGTCCAGCTGCTGCCGCCCCTCTTGCTCTGGTGGGTCCAGCTGCTGTGGCTCCAGCTGCTNCAGACCACCTGCTGCAGGACCACCTGCTGCCACCCCAGCTGCTGCCACCCCAGCTGCTGCAGGCCCTGCTGTGTGTCCAGCTGCTGCCGCCCCTCCTGTGACTCCTGCTGCTGCCAGACCTGCTGCCGCCTGCGTCCAGTCTGTGGCAATGTCTCCTGCCACACCACTTGCTATCGCCCCACCTGTGTCATCTCCACCTGCCCCCGCCCCATGTGCTGTGCCATCCCTGACTGCTGATCTCTTTCTGGAAAGCCTATCACATGGTGGATGCCTTCATTAGACACATAAAATACATGGCCAGCCACTTACGGGGAAAATAAGACTCTTGCCTGTCAACCCTTCCTCCGACAGGGCATTCAGAGTTGCATTCAGATCCTTCAGGAAATAACAGATGTAAACACCTTGTGTAAAAGATTTTAACCCAAGCCCCAATTGCATCTATTTTTAGACAAGCAATGCCTTCCACTTAAGTGTACACTAATTGTGATGATCTCACATAGTGTTGTTTCTGTGTATTCTCAATAAACAGCCAGTTCCTGATATTGAAATCTCCTGGTTTGTTAATGATTTGATTGTGCCTGTGTGTTTATGTGTCACTTCACCCCAAGGCCCATCTTTCTCCAAGTGCAGGAGAGCATGTTTAAGAGCAGGGGCTCTTGATTCACCACCTATGTTGGAATCAGGACTGCACTAAATGCTTCTTGTTACAACATGGGAGAAATTATTTTTATCAGTTTATTTTTAGTTATACATGACATAGAATCCATTTTGATATAATTATACAAGCATGGAATACACTTTCTTCTAAATAGGACCTCATTCTTGTGGATGTACATGATGGTGGGGTTCACTGTAGTGTATTCATGTAGCTACGTAGGAAAGTTATGCCATATTCATTCCACTGTCTTTCCTTTTCCTTTCACTCCCCTTTATCTGATCTATCGAACTTTTGTTGCCCACCCTCTTATTGTGGGTTAGCTTCCACATATCAGAGAAAACATTTGACCTTTACCTTTTGGGAACTGGCTTATTTCACTTAGTGTAATCATCTCCAGATCCATTCATTTACTGGCAAATGTCACAAAGATTTTCTTTATCCGTTCATCTGTTGAAGGTCACCTAGGTTTGTTCCACATCTTGGCTATTGTGAATTGAGCTGCTGTAAACATTGATGTGGCTGCATCACTTGTACTATGCTGATTTAAAATCTTTGGATATGTACCAAGGAGTGGGATAGCTGGGTCAAATTGTGGTTCCATTCCTAGTTTTTTGAGGAATCTGGCATTGGAGAACTTAGCAACCTTTTTAGGCCTCAAGATTTATTTATTTCTCTGGGAATTAGGAATAACACATTACATTGTTTGAAGGACCTAATTCACATAACACAGTTAACACAGGCCTGTCACATAATATAGATTCTCAAAATGATTTTTATTGTTACTGAGATATTACTCTGGGCCAGAACAATATCTTCTCATAGTGTTCTCTTCAACAGAATGGTAGAAAAATGTATAAAACAGTTTTACTGTCCTTTATAACTTAAAATTAAGCTTTGGTATATCTTTCAAAGGTCTGTTTTAGACAGCTTTTCTCTTGCTGTGAACAAAAGATTTGACAAGAACAATTTAGAGGAGGAGAATTTTGTGTCACAGTCTCAGAGGTCTCAGTCCTTAGACAGCCAACTCCATTGCTCTGTGCACGAGAGAGGCAGAACATCCTGGCAGAAGGGGAAACAGCTCAGGACATGGCCACAGGGAGGGGAGAGAGAGAGAGAGAGAGAGAGACAGAGAGAGCGAGCGCAAGTGCACTCCCCTCACCAAAACAAAATATAAACCCCCAAGTCACAACCTCAGTCACCCACCTCCCCCAGCCACACCCTACCTGCCTGGAGTGACAAGCCAGCATTAAGGCCCTGATTAGGTGAGAACTCTCATAACCCAATCATCCCACTGCTAAACTTTCTTGACTTGTCTCACACATGAGCTTTTAAATAACAATGTCCCTTAAAATTCGATTTGTTGAACGTCATGAAGGCGCCTATGTTTCACCTGACTGAATTATTTCTTCCAGTATGCTCCATGATTAGTTGCATAAATAAATAAATTTATAAATAAATTTCCAGTGCCTTCCCTCCTGCCCTCCCTTCCTTTCTAAATATAAATGTCTCTTCAGAACACAAAATGTACCTTCTAAATCAAAACTTCTGGAAATTTATGGATTTCATGGCAACTTCCCCATAAACATTAAAAATTTTATTAATAGATGCTCAAAATTTTAGAATTCCTTCCTCATTTCACCTTCTTTAGTAATTGAGGTTTCTATATCATTGTGATCATTTCACTCTCTCGTTTGGGGTTCCCCTCACCTTCTTGGTCTTTGCTCAGAGAACCTGGGAAGCCAACATGGCAGCCTGCATTGCAGAGGGTTGTGGGGCTGCAATCGACCTGGGTCAGAGCGTCGGAGCCGCCAGGGTCCTGCTCCCTGTGCTTGCCCCTGTCTCCTGGCATTCTTGAGTTGGAATTCATTCCTCCATGGACCAAAACAAATCCTGAAATTTCCAATAGAGAGAAAAAATATGTAACAATGAAGAAGAGCTTGCTCCACGTTCCAGTTCTATGTTGGAAGCATAGTTTTACGTTTTACCACAGCCAGCCCAAGTGCCCATGGAATCACCAGCCAGTTTCTGGGGATTTGCATTCAGACATCAGTAAAAGGACTTGGTGTTGCTTTTATCCTGAGGGATAATATTGAAGGACATGCTGTTGAAAAAAATTTTTTTGAACTGTATAACCCTCAAATCTACAAGATCCAAGTGGTCAACTTAGAGAAATGCCTGGATGGTAGCTTAAGGTACTGACGAGATGCCCTTCTTGAAAACTGCACTTAGATTTGAAGATGAAGCCGGTGATATCAGAGCCTCATCAAGAGGTTCTGTTAATGAGCTAAAAGTAAAAATGAGGCCTTGTAAGTCCTGGTCCAAAAACTGGAAATGCCAAGATTTGCATATTAAAGGAATTATATTTGATCTTTTCTTAACTAAAGAACAAATGAAAGAAAGTCAGAAGTGCAGTCAGCCACTGTTTGAGTTTGATATGATACGGGAATTTGATACTTCAAAACCTGAAGCTGCAAAATGGGATGAAATTGAAACATCAAAACATCCCAGTTCTGAGAATGCATTTGACCTCTCACCCAGGATGCATTGGTTCTTAAAGGACTTTTTGAAGCCAGTTTAATCCCATTAATAAGAAAAAAGTCCTTAAATGAACTCAGCAATTCATTATTTAATAGCACTTTAAAAATAAAATTTGCACACCACCACCAACAACAATAAAAAGAGAACATGGGCAGGATATTTCTCTTTGAGACTCAGTTTTCTCATCATCAAAACTTAGGTAAGAATGATCTTTCTTAGTTGGGAAAATGTGTCACAAGATGTACAATAATATCATGTTTATACAAATAAAGGGGTTTATAAGTTTTGGTTTCATAATCCAAAATATGATAAAAACATTTTAAATACAATACTTTAATTTTCCATACATTATATATATTAGCATAGTCATATTTCCAAGTAACAAGTATAATCAACCAAGAGTGGATTATTATTTCTAAAATTAAAATAATAATAATAATAAAACTTAAGATGTCAAAAGACAAAACAAATAGAAGCTGGGTTTCACATTAACATAGGTTGGGTGTTACATTATTTGAATATGAAAGACATTTTCAGCTCCACCCTTTCCACTTGATCTAAATTGTTCTACAGAGGACAGACCTGTCTTCCCATTTACCAGAATTAATAAATCTTTTATCCTTCCTTATGTTCTTCTTTGACAACATCTAATTACAGAATGCAAACTCTGGTGTTAACATGATGCATTATTATTAGCTTGAGCTAAATCAAAGAATGGAGGTTTTATGTGTTCTTTTCAGTATCAAAGTATATGAGGCTTATAATTCCCTGTTTTTTACAAGAGCAGGAATGAGAAGGAACACTGAATCTATTTGCAAAGGTGTCAATACAGTTAAGGGAAAGCTCAGTAATAATAAGGAGAGTTTATAATAACAAGGAGCAGACCAGAAACCTTATACCATAATTTGGGTGAAGAGTGTGGCATGCAACATATCTTATATCAGTTCACACAGGTATTTAAGTACAGTAATTGCTTTCAGAGAGAGTTAAAGTGATGGTAGAGAGGTAAGGGTAGAAAAAAATCAAGGTTATGATAAAGTTATGAATGGAAAAGTGACTGGAGTGATTATTTTATGTCCACATGAACTCTATTTCAATGTATAGTGGGGGTGGATTTTTAACTGAATAAAACTTTGATGAAGTCAGCCCTTCACTCGGTTTTATTTGGCCGTGTACTTTTGGAATTGGCTTGAGTCTGTCTAGTACTAAATACTGAGCAATGCAGAATTACAGAGGCGCAATGAGAGGTGCTTTAGTGTGGGAAACAGCTGAAGTGGGAGTCTTAATTCCCCTAAACTCCTATCTAATGTTCCTGTCTGGCCAGGATATAAGAAAGATAGTTCCTGGAGGTTACTGATGGAATCTCTGTGAACAAACAAGGCAGGCCCCTGGTGGCTTAGGTTGACCTAATGTATAGGAACTTTACAGGGGAGCGCAAGCCCAGCAAAACCACTGTACCAGTCCAGTCAGATGCAAGTTACATGCTCATGGCAAGGATCTCTGTATGTATCACTCCAGAAACACACCAAAATACATACGGGAACTTAGTGTATGGAAAGGTAGCATTTGCAACCATTAGGGAAAAGATGTATTGTTTAATAAATGGTTTGGGGTTATGGTCAGACCCAATTGCAAGCTATTTAAGCCTCATATCTTATACCTGTGTACGTTCCTAATGCAGAAAATATTTAAAAATTCAAAGCATCAAACCTTGAAATTAAAAGATATTATGAGACATTGTTTATGTAAGTCTTTTAACTTACATAATATGACACAAACCCCAGAAATCATACAATCTAACTGCATCAGATGCAACATTCGGGTAAAGAAAATTTCCTTCACATCTGATTTTGCAGAAAGGCAGTATAATTGTAGTGACTGGAAAATTGGACCCAGTGCTGGGGTGGCAGGGAACAAGTCACTGCTCCCCTACTTACTGGTTTTTATCTTCCCTGGGCCTCAGATCCTCACCTCGAAGAGGGATGCTTGCAAAGTGTGTGCTTGTTACATTGTGGTTCCTGTACCCAGAAAAGTGCCCCGCCTACCACATTCAGAGCCTGCAGAAGGAAGGGAAAGGACAGGGTTTCTATCACTCACCATATTTGCATTTGGCTCGGGCTCCTGGGAGAACACTGTGCAAATACCCCACCCTCATCTTTTGATGTAAATATTTCTTCTTTGTCTCTAAGTAGCCTTTTTTTAGATCCTTCCTTTTTAGGTACAACTTCCCCTTTCTGATTCATCTTTTAAATTTTTTATATTATTGGCTTTTAGGAGGTAGGGGCTATAAATCATGTTCATAGAAAGTCATAAAATATATAAACAAAGAGCTAAACTGGGATATCTTACCAAGAGCCCTCTTGCTACATAGGTTGAATGGTGAATGCCCTCCCTCCAAAGGCTTAGATGTTAAAGGCTTGGTCCCTGTGGTGCTGTTATTGGGAGGTGGTGGGATCTTTGAGACATGGGGCCTATTGGGAGGTCCTTTCATAATCAGGGGCTGTTCCTAAAGGGAACTATGGGACCCCAACCCTTTCCTCTTTCTCTCTTGCTTTCTGGCCGTGGGGTGAGTAGTGTTTGCTCCTCCATGTGCTCCTGCCACAAAGAACTGCCCCGCCACAGGCACAAAAGCAACCACCAACTGATGACAGATTAGAGCCCCCAAAAGTATGAACCAAAAAAATTTTTATCTTTATAAGTTGATTATTTTAGGTACTTTGTTATAATGATGTAAAGCTCACACACCTCCTTATGCCACTCTCTTCCATTTTTTCCAAGTCTCTGCCAAATCTTTCTTTGACGTTATTTTATTATTATTTTATAATAAATAAATTTATTCTTTCATAACAAAGATAACAACTTATCTTCATTATGTCAATTGCCTTTACTTGAGGCTGAGTGTCCACCTCTAACCCTGTCTCGCTTTAACCTTTTAAACAATATCTCTCCTCAGAAATCCAAGAATGTTTTGGAATTTGTAAAGGTAGATCAAAACAATTGTTCAAAATGGCACAGGCATAAAGAGTACCTTACGTTCCTACCTAAGGGCTTTGCAGAGCTCCCCAACATTACTTCCATAACTCAAAGCCACCTCTCTTCTATTAATCTCAACTTACCTCTCATTTCTCAAAACAGACCCAGCAGTACATCACCTTCATCAATCACAAAGCCAGAGTTAAGTCCAGTTTCAATTGTATGGTTCTTCTTTGAAATCCCCTTTCTCTCCACCTACTTGCATGATATGTGTTCTCAGAGGTCAATATGTGGCCCTTAAAGGACTTATCAGGTCATTTATTATGCATATATCTCCTTTACGGAAAACACATTCTACATCAGGTCTTGTCATGCAAAGAGGATTAAAGCAGAGTCCCTGCCTTAATGGACTTTGTATTGTATGGGGAGCCAATAGACAAATGCATTTGTGATAGAAAATCAAATCATAGAACTCATGAAATATATAAAACACAAAAAAAGCACAACAAAGAAAGAACTTTGTTTTTGTGGAGCCAAAGAAGATATGGAAGGAAACAGTACTCAGACTCTCCAATTACAGACAACTAAGAGAATGTTGTGTTCACAAGTTACCCCCTCTCCAGGCAAAGGGAATATCCTCAAGGTAATTTGTTCTTTTCATTATATATATATATATAAAACTATAGATAGATAGATACATATTGCTCTGAATGCTTGTGACACTAAAAAAGAATCCTTACGTTGCACCATAATCATATGAGACTTTTGTGTAAATAATTATTAGAATTAGAAGATATTAAGAAGTGATACTACCAAATTGCTAGAATTTTTAACTCAGAACATATGAAAATACTTAATAACATGTCAATAAAGAATAAGGATGACATATTTTTATATTCCAAAAGGTAGATTAAAAATTACTATCTAAATTACCCTACCTCAGCCTGGAGGACAATTCTGACGATAGACCTAGATCACTCCCAGATGACTCCTTAGTCCTTAAAACACTGAGTCACTGTTAATTGCTTCAAGATGCATCTCTGGGTGATGAGAACAAATACAGCTTAGAATGTCCTGGAATTTCATTAGTTCACTGACCACCTAAAACACCACATGGATAGTGAGCTTCCTCATGTCTTACACCAAACAAGTGGAGCTTCTACTTCCTTTATTCATCCCAGCATTCCGTCTGACCGAATCTTGCATTTATCCACTAGAGAGCCCAGCCCTATCAGAAGCTCTCCCCAAATGACCTCAATATGAGAAGCAGACTAGAGACCCACCTATGTAACATGATACCCAGAGTCTGAGCCACGTGATGCTACACCCAGGGGAGGAAAGAGAAGAGGTGATTCATGGGAGAACATTAGGGAACTTGAGAAATAGGAAATAATTATCATTATACTTGGGAGACTTTACTACAAAAATATGATTTATTAAGTGCATTTCTGTCATGTAAACAAAAACAAGGAAATTGTCTTTTCATAATTATAGAAATTCCTCAGCTGGGTATAAAAGAGGACAGGTACCAAGAAGACTCCAAAACTCATAACTCATCCTCCTGCAAACACATCCAGAACCTCCACCCTCTGACACCATGGTCAACTCCTGTTCTGGCTCCGTCTGCTCTGATCAGGGCTGTGGCGAAGGCCTCTGCCAGGAGACCTGCTGCCAGCCCAGCTGCTGCCAGACCACCTGCTGCCGCCCCAGCTGCTGTGGCTCTAGCAGCTGCCGCCCCTGTTGTGGTGGTTCCAGTGGCTGTGGCTCCAGCTGCTGTCGCCCCACCTGCCTCCAGACCACCTGCTGTAGGACCACCTGCTGCCGCCCCAGCTGCTGTGGGTCCAGCTGCTGCCGCCCTTGCTGTGGTAGTTCCAGTGGCTGTGGTGGTTCCAGTGGCTGTGGCTCCAGCTGCTGTCGCCCCACCTGCCTCCAGACCACCTGCTGCAGGACCACCTGCTGCCGCCCCTGCTGTGGTTCCAGTGGCTGTGGCTCTAGCTGCTGTCGCCCCACCTGCTGCCAGACCACCTGCTGTCGCCCCAGCTGCTGTGTGTCCAGCTGCTGTCGCCCTACTTGCTGCCAGACCACCTGCTGCCGCCCCACCTGCTCCAGTGGTTCTTGCTGCTGAATGCTCTGACCTGTCCTCTCCTGTTCTTCATCAACCAATATTCTCTATGTGATCCACATCTGAGGCCAGTCATGAAAGGCCGATGGTAAAACCTGTGTTCCAACGAGGATTTTGGTTTCCACATATGCTGCCTTCTGTCCTAACAGGTTACTAAACCCCCCCCCCCAACTGAACATAACTTTGAATTTTCCCTAGAGTCTGTCAATTATCAGATCATTCCCATGGAAGTATTTGCTCTCTGTCATATTTTCTACCTTGAATAAATCCAAATTTTTCAGTCATACAAATTCAATGGCATCGTGTCTCCTTATTTTTCCTTCTTCGATTGTTGTCCCCTGACAGTTTTTTTGGTAGTTCATCTCTAAAGAACAAAAAGCCCATAGCAGATGACTTGAGGTGCTCCACCTCTTCTGTGAGCACCACTCTTTCTAACACAGGAAGGTGTATTAGTCAGCATCTAATGCATACTCCCTGCCTGAGGACTTTCTCTGAGAAGGCAATTCAAAGCCCACAGGAGCAGAGCTAATCCAGGGAAAGGTGTTGGTGAATAAATGCTCTCTAGCTCAATTCCCCTGAGGCGACTCCTTCCAGTCCTCCACAGGTGCTCCATGGGATGGGATCTCAGCTGCCTCCAGTGGTGTTCTGCTCATTATGGAACCTTCCACTAGCTTCCCTCACTGCCCTGGCTCATTTCCCAAGTTTCCTACAGAGCTTCCTAGGATCCTTTCCCAAACTGCTTGCTGTCAAACCCCTGTATCTTGGGTTACTCTAATGGGCACCCCAACTAAGACACCCACATGCCTAATCTCCATGTTGGTGCATTTCAACACTTTTTCATACTGTAGGGGTGGTTACCATTGTGTCAGGGTCAAGTCTTGGGTTACTGTGTGATAAACTGGGTGTGGTGCTGGGATTGAATTCAGGACTGATGCATGACAGAAAGCCCTGTACCACCGAGCTACATCCCTGGTCCAGAACATTAGTGTATCTGAGAGCTAGGAATCAACCACCATGGTAGTTACTCTCATCCAAAAAAAAAAAAAAGCTGTGTTTAATGAGGTGTCATCTTTGTTTTGTGTGCTCAGTGCAATTCACTCAAGGAGGAATTAGAAACAAGTATTTTGGAAGAAAAGTTGAACAAAGAAATGCTCTCTAGAGAAATCCAGAAGAAGCCGTGGGAAGCAAGTTAAAGCAATAGAAGCATCTGGGCCAAAATGTGCTATCAGTGAATTCTACCCCATCTCCTCCACTCCAAGACAGCTCTAGAGTGTGAGTGGGAACACAGCTCTGCCTCTCCTGGAGGCCAGATGGCTGGACTCAGCACAACTTTCCAGGCCTTGCTTTTCTGTATTAGTGTATTCTAACTATTAGGGACATAGCCCGACATGATGGTCATTGGTTTACACGTCTACGTCATCCTGAAGAACAGGGCTCCATCCTCAGAGGAGGTCATTACCAAGCTGGCACCTCTGCCATGGGTATCAAGAGAGGCTGTCATCACAGGATCTATTCAACTGCTTCCAGAAGGTGAGGAATAATGCAGGAACAGTGGGCTTCCATGATCATATATTAATTGTCCTACATCCTTTGCTATAGGTTTGGGTCTGTTAATCCTAGATGCAGTGATTTAAGATTCCATAGATCAGATAGATTTGAGGGCCAATCCCATGTGCTGACTGAGAAGGCCCTGCAAACCTAAAAGGCAGACACTTAACCCAGACTAGATGTCAACCTCACTCAGAAACAAATAACCGACTAATGTCCCAGGGGTGGTACCTTACCAGGGTCTCTGTGTTGGACTCTTGATGGATGGTTAGGTATCCAGATGAGAATGTCCTGGCATTGTCTCCAGCTGGGACTCTTGAATGTGGCAATCCTTGAATGCTTTGTTGAATTTATCTCCCATCTTCAAGGGCATCTTATGAGGTGTCTTTGGTATTTATGTTTCTTGTACATCAGACGTGACTAACCTGATGTCTTCAATATCACAGATCAGTATGGTGTTCTGTGCAGTGTCTAGAATGCCCACTTCATTTTGAACTGCACTGGATCCAAGAAGATTTACCTAGCCCTGGGTCAAGGCAGGGAGTTGACTCTGATGTTGGTTCCTTGTGACCTGGATCCACTCCTGCCTCTCCTTCCTTAGGAATCCTGAAGGTTTTATTTTCAAATTCAGTTCCCACATAGCCCATTCCAGAGACCATACTGTAGCCAGGACTCTACATCCAGCACATCAGCTTCAAGTGAATCTTTTATTTGACAAGTCTTGTGGTCATGCACTGTCAGCAATGATGAGGCATCTAATCTTTGTGGATCCTGAACTAGTGAATTCTCTGAAAATAATATGGGTCTCAATGCCCGGTCATTATTTAAATTTTTGATGGTGGCTCTAAGCTCTAATTTTTATTGACTAGCTTTCCTGTGGGATGGTATCGAGGGTTGGGCTGTACCTAGGGTTTTCGTCTGGACTTTTCTACTATAATATTCTTACTCTGTAGTTCAAGGAAAGAATGTGCTGGGGTTTTTGTTTGTGAACAGGTTAAATGACCACCAGATATTTCTGTGGACTCGGTGGACAAAATGTGACACTCATCTGGTCCAAGACTCCAATTATTTTCTGACCATCACAGCCGTATTCTAATGGGCACCATGTTGGCATTTTGGATTCCAGTTGTCAGTATCAATTATACTTTGCTATCTGGAAATATCCAAATATATGGGTGTTCCCAAATAGATTGCTGAAGGTATCTTAGCAAATGGAATACAGGTCGATTTTGGAGCTAATATATGTTTGCCGTGGTCCCTTCTCCTGAAGGATTGGTCTCTCTGTTCAGGTGATGGGTCATAGGTCTGACAACTCTATACGATGCCAGTCTTGCTTTCCATTGGAACAACTCTCCTTAGCCCTTTGTTCATTTTATCTTAACCTCTTTTAAATTTACATATACACATACATATGCTCTAATAGAGATTCTGATCCTCAGAGCCTACAATTATGACTATACTATTTTGGGCCTCCCGTATCCTATTGTGAGGCAATGCTTATTCTGTTATTCCTATTCATGGATCCCTATAAGTTAAATACTCTTCTGCCCCAGTTGCCACTCCTAATTTGTGGCCCATCCCATGGCTATCTCCATGTTAATTCTTGCATTTAAATGTCTCCCTCTCATCTTTGCTATTCTTTAATCTTAACAATTCCCATTATCCTTGAGGTGCTCAGTTCTAGAACTGTAATTCTTACCACAAGCTCCCATTTTAGAGAAAAGGCGACTGAATTTGTCACTGATAATGCTCAGTGACCTTTTTGCTTGGTCTTGCCTTGCGGTGTTAGTAAACAGAGTCTCACCTGGGAACACAGTCAGCCTGTTGGGTTTTCAGGCCTTGTGATTAGATATATTCTAGTCTATCCCCCTTTATCCAACCTTTAGCTTTTCTGTTTCTTCTGTGGGTTGTGCAGAAACAGATAAATCTGGATGAGCTGTCCATTTTCGTGCAAGTATCTTAAAACTTAGGACCTTAAAATACATTTATTATCGCACAGTTTTTGTGCATCAACAATAGCTTGGCTGCATTCTCCACTTTATAGTGTTTACAAGGCCTCAATCAAGAAGTTAGCTCACACTGGGGTCTCATGTGAGGAGCTGATTCAGAAGGATCAACTGCTCAGTTCACTCCTGTGGTTGCTGAGGGTATTCCTGGAGGCTATGGGAATGGAAGCCTCGGGGCCGTCCTCAGCTCCTTCCCAAGTGCATCACTCCCACACAGCAGTTGGATTCATCAAAGCCAGTGACAGAGGGAGAGTCTGTAAGAGAAGATGGGCTAGCTAGAGGAAAGTCAGGTCTCTTCTAACTTAATCACTGGATGCTGCCATATGCTGTTGATTAGAAGTAAGTTCAGTCAGGGGAGGCGACTACTCAGACCACCGTATTAGTCAGCTTCACCTGAGTAAGTTCACTACAAAGAGTAAAGTCTTATTTTGCTGACCATTCTGGAGGTTCCTTTCTTTAGGGCCTCTGGCGAGGGCACTGGATAGTAATGCCAGGGAGCACATCCCAGAGCAGACTATTCCCACCACCAGCTAGGAAGAAGACAGAAAGGGCTGAGGTCACACAATCCCTTTGGAGGACATGCCCCCACTGACCTGAGAGCTTCCTATGGACCCTCAAAGTCGGCATCATCTCCCACTTTGACCACCCTGGGGACGGAGGCTTGACCACACGGAACACTAGGGATACATCATGCGTACTCAAAGCAAAAACACCATGAACACCAGGAGGTGAGACCACTGGGGCTGCCTTACGGGCTGCCATTCTTGGCTAGTATATAATATGGAGTCCAGAATGCATTGGAGAAGACAGAGTAAGATTCTATTTATATAAGATCAAAAGGCATGTAAAATTAAACCCCATAGTTTGGGAATGCATATGTAGGTGGGTAAAGTGTAAAGAAGAACAAAAAATAAATAAATTTAAAAATCAGGATAGTGATTCTTCATGGTGTGGGGAGGGAGATGGATGGGGTCAAAAAAGACATACAGGAGCCCTTTTTGGTGATGGCTACTTTCTTTTTGGACTTGAACTTTGAGGGCATAGATACTTGCTTAATAATTATAATTATGTGCCTTGTATACTTTTCACTATATTTATGATTTTCATAATAAAGAGTGTTAATCATTCAGGAGAACTGAAATGCTCTCTCAAAGATTAAAAATAAGTTTAGATAACCAATGAATGAAGATATTTGAAGGACATAAAGAAATCCAAATCAGTGGAAGGTGGATATTTAATTACTATATTTTTCCACATTTTTTATTGGTGCTTTATAGTTGTACATATTGATGGGATTTATTGTTATGTATTCCTACATGCACACAATATACACTATAAAATCTAACTTGGCCAATATCAATTACTTTAAATATTGCTCTGATTACCTATACCACTTCTTATCAAGATTGGAAATACTGTGTGTGTATGTGTGTGTGTGAGTGAGTGTATGTGTGTGTGTGTGTATGTGTTATAAAATGTTTAAATGGAACTTGATTTCAGTTTTAAAGTAAAATAGTTGAATTGAAAATATATTAATTTTCCTGACAGACCTGGTGGCGTGCCGCAGTCTGGCTGGGCACAAATAACCGGGAGGTCACGAGCCACTTGTAGATTCAAGCAGAAACGAACTTTATTCCCGAACCCACGCGAACCCCACCCACGCGAACTCTCACGGGAACTTCGCGAGAACTCAACGGGAACTCAACGGAAACTCCACAAGAACTCAAAAGTAGCGGGCACCCGAGGCAGCAGGAGCCGCCCCTTCTGGCAAAATGCCAGGCACCATCTTGACCTGGCCGTGGCTCTCAACAGTGGCGCACTCCTCTAATCCCAGCAGCTCAGGAGGCTGAGTCAGGAGGATCATGAGTTCAAAGCCAGCCTCAGCAATTTAGGAAGGCCCTAAGCAACTCAGCAAGATCCTGTCTCTAAATAAAATATAAAAAATCCTGGGAATGTGGCTCAGTGGTTGAGCACCCTGGGTTCAATCCCTAGTATCAAAAAAAAGAGTAAATTTTCCTATCCATTAAACATCACTACCATATCTCTATTTAAATCATGATGTTATAATAACAGCATAGTTCATCTCTTTTTTAGCTATGAACACAATACCTATGATGTATTTATTGTTTCTATAATTATATCAAAATGGATTCTACTGTCGTGTATATTGAAAAGAACCAATTAAAAAAAGGCTGTGCACTAATACCATGTAAGTAACACCTGACAAGAAGTCTGCTTTGCATGCCATTCTCTAAAGAATATACTAACAGGATGTGTCTCCTGTTAGTATATTCTTTATATTCATTCTGCTCCCAGACATAACCCAGTTCCTTGATGGTGCTTGCAAATATCAGGTCCACCTCATTCAAATTCCTTTATTAGTGTTTTCTTAATTCTTTTTTATTACTTCTTTTTAGTTATACATAACAGTAGGATTCATTTTGACATAGTGATAAAAGCATGGAATAAAATTTGCTCTAATTCAGTTTTTGTTCTTCTGCCCATTGCACTCTAAAAAGACAAGGAAAAATTGTTGGGAAGGGAAAAAAATTACTCTCCATCTCCTGCACTGTCATAAAAGAGGTACAGTTTGGATAAAACTTAGATAATTTTTAAGTATGGTCTGGATGTTAACTATTCATTCTATTTTAATAGACTGTGGGCAAAATTTAGCAAGAAGTACTTAGAGTGATGTGTCTCCTGTTCTGGGTTTCCTCCTTCGAAACCCATTGTGCACAGGGATTTCCATTGTGCTTTGTGCTGTGCTGGACCATTCTGGTCCATGTGGGTCTGTTGGTTTTAGTGCTAAGGAGAAATGAAACAGTAAAGAGGAATACCAGAGGGTCGGCTGTCCTTGCTCCAAGTTCAATGTTTCCAATTCAGGATCATTTTCTCTATAATTTAGATGCCATCATTAAAATTATTTTTTGCAAGTGTTCTCAATTGAAACTGAAACAAATGGATGAAATACAGGCAATTTAAGGAGCAGGGTCTCAGCTTTGCTGCTCATCAGGAAAACCTGAAGAGCATGAAAAGCTTCCAAAGTCCAGACCCTGCCCAAGAACAATTAAATCAAAATAGAAAAAGGAAAATGGAAAGGGAAGGAGCATTGGCAGTGTTTAACACTCCCTGGGTGACTCCAGTATGCAGCCAGCTGTGAGAACTATCAATTTAGGGACTGTAAATACCTATACTTTGGTCTATGAGTGTGATGTGCGCCCCCTTTTCAGCTGTGGTGAAAAGATTTTGTTAGATTTCTCAAATTTATATAGAGACCTTTCCCTTGGTAATCAAAACATCTTTCTTTGTTGTCTTAATTTTTTCCCTCTGTCCCTCTTGCACAGCAAATTCAGTAAAATATTTCTCCACTCAGAATATTGAAATATTTAAATATTTCACATTCTCCCATCTTCCCAACACATCCCTTAAAAATATGAACCAGTAAATTAGGTATTTGCTAAGCAAGCTAACATGATGGAAATATGTCGAGGGTCTTATTCTTCAAATGAATGTAATTAAGAATTAATAAAGACACGTAAGGATGCCATCATATAGGTACCAACTAATCTTTATCCAGCTGTTTCTTGATCCACAGGGGACCAACTGATGTACTGGCAGCGTTTCGTTTTTCCATATTTTTCATTGATACATTTCAATTATACATGATGATGGGATTCATTGTTATATATTTTTTCATGTGTATACAATATAACAAAAACATTGCCCAATATCATTCCCCAATTTCCCCTTCCTAGGAACATCAGTCACCTTAGCCATTTGTATTTGCAATTTTGAGCTCTTTAAGATTTTACTCCATCTTCATTATGAATAAGTGTCAGCTGAAATCCATTGATCTACATGTTTGCTTGAACTCTCTGATTTTCTTTTGGTTTGTTGGCTTTTTGGAAAATAAAGACTAAATAATAAAATCCAATCAAAAACCTCAATACTGACAAAGCACACTACAATACACCTTCAGAATCCCGGGAGAGTGAGGCAGTTACATAAGGGGCCAGGACTCTCAGTATCTAAAGTAAGTTGGCAAGTGTGTTCTGGAAACAGAAATTAGTCAATAGGACCTGTTAAAACCACAAAGACAGGAAGTCAAAAACAGAAGAGAACACTTCTCCACCACCAGGAGAGTTGAGGGTGTAGCTGATGTGTACAGTCAACTTCCCTAAGAGACCCTAAAAATAATTTTTGAAGGTTTACTTCATGGGAAAAAAAATATCCAGTTTCAGCACTAAGGCTTTCACCTGTTCTGTTACAAACGATCTGGGGATCGTTCTGTGGATCCCAAGAAAAGATCTAGGAAAGAGGTCATGATTGACAGTGGGGGATGGGAACCTGTCCTTACAGACTTTCTGTTCTCATGCCAGTGGTCTATTTTGCATCTCTAAATCTTCGTTTCCCAACAGACCCATAATGAATAAGCCATCAGACTATAATCCACCTTTATCCTTCTGTGTCCCCAAAAAGAATTATGGGACTCTAAGGTCATTATTATCCAAAGGCTGAAATGAAGTTCTACACAAACTGATACTGAAGCCTCCAGGACAGGGAGAGAGTGACACCCAGAACGTGTCTTTGAAGAAGCTCAAGCAAGAAACACACTTCAAAGATGATTTCAAAAGAGCTAAAGAATGAAACCTAACACATCAGGAAAAGGAAATGATGTTTACCAATCAATCTGAAGGTGTAAACAAAAATAAACAGGCTTAATTTGATAATAGCCCATTTACTAACACAAACAATGACAAGGAAAGGCTGTTGCATATGAAGACAGCAGCTCCTTAGCAGGGTATAAAAGGGGACGTGGGTCAGAGAGACCTCCAAACCTTTGAAGCCCACCTTCCTGGAAACACCCCCAGAACCTCCAGTCTCTGACACCATGTGCAACTCCTGTTGTGACTCCTGCAGCTCTGGCCAGGGCTGTGGCTGCTGCCAGCCCAGGTGCTGCCAGACCATCTGCTGCAGAACCACTTGCTGCCGCCCCAGCTGCTGTGAGTCCTGCTGTGGTGGTTCCAGTGGCTGTGGCTCCAGTGACTGTGGCTCCTGCTGCTGCCAGCCCATTTGCTGTAGGACCACCTGCTGCAGGACCACCTGCTGCCGCCCCAGCTGCTGTGGCTCCAGCTGCTGCAGCCCCTGCTGTGGTGGCTCCAGTGGCTGTGGAGGTTCCAGTGGCTGTAGCTCCAGCTGCTGCAGCCCCTGCTGTGGTGGCTCCAGTGGCTGTGGAGGTTCCAGTGGCTTTGGCTCCTGCTGCTGTCGCGCCACCTGCCTCCAGACCACCTGCTGCAGGACCACCTGCTGCCGCCCTAGCTGCTGTGGCTCCAGCTGCTGCAGCCCTTGCTGTGGAGGGTCCAGTGGCTGTGGCTCCTGCTGCTGTCGCCCCACCTGCCTCCAGACCACCTGCTGCAGGACCACCTGCTGCCGCCCAAGCTGCTGCTGCTAGTCTGTGTGCTGCCAGCAGTCCAGGGTGCTGTGTGTCCAGCTACTGTAGGCCCTCCTGCTGCATCTCCAGCTGTGGCCAGCCCTCCTGCTACCAGACCACCTGTGGCTGACCAACCTGCTTTGATGGATCTTGCTGTTGGGTGCACCCTGACCGGGCCCCTCCTCTTCTTCATCAACCAATATTTTTGATGGAGTCTCTCTGTGTACCCTATCCTCAGGCCAATTGTAAGCATTAGTTCCAACTGCTTTTAAGATTGGTTTGCCCTTCAGATATACTGCCCCTTTCTCCATGAGATAACATCTCTCCCAAATGAAAACAGGTTTGAGTTTTCTCTCTGTTCTGTCAACTCTAATGTTACCCCCATGGAAATGATTTCTCTATGCCATGTTTTCTCATGTGGTGATAATCCTACATCTTAAATAAACCTGAATTTTATTGGCACACAAACATAAAGGTATTGTGTCTCTTTATTTTTCCTTCTGGAATGTTTGTCCTCCTTTCACACTTTGATGGTAGCTCCTTTCTAAAGAGCCAGAGACCACGGCATACAACTGAAGACACTCCATGTCTGCTCTTTAAACATTTCTCCTGCTCATGGAGGAAGGTGGTTTGGAAAGCAAGCCCCTGACTCTTCCTGCCTGAGGACTTTCTCTGGATGAAGAGCAAGCTCTGGGCAGGAAGGTTCAAGCACCCAGATACAGAGGTCAATCAGTGAATGGGAATTGGAGCACAAATGCTCCTGCTCACTTCCCCTCGGGTGCATCCTACCAGTCACCCTGAGGTCCTCTGTGGGATTGGACCTTAGCTGCCTCCAGGGTGTTCTACTCAGTACTCTCTCCTGCCTTCTGTCACTTCCCCCATCACTTCCCAAGTCCCCTACAGTGCTTCCTGGGGTCGTTTCCCAACCAACCTATTTTCTTTCAAACTCCTTTATCTGGGTCTGGTGGCAAGATCACCCAGACTAGGACTCCCGTGTGCATCTTATCAGTGTGGGTGCCCTTGACCCCATTTCACACAGATGCACGCTTGCCAGGTTGTCAAGGTGAACTCTTGGTCAACTGTCCACCAATCTGGCAAATCTTCTGAACAACTCAATGTTTATTTCTAATTTTCTAGTAGTTTCTTTTAGAATGGTCATTTTGGATGCCTTTTGCCCCCACTATATCACTGGATCTGAGGTATAGGCAATAATAATACCACACTAATACCACACTAGTAACTCTTATTCTAAAGGGGCTACCACCTGAGGCTGTGTATAAGGACGTGCCACTCTGTGATGTGGACATTAACTGGGATTCACTGAAAGCACATCCTGAAACAGCTATTTTTTTTTTCAAGAAAATTTAATAAAGGAAGGGTTTCAGTCGAAATAGAGAAGATATTGTGGGAAGCAAGTTAAGCATCTGAATTAAGCAAATAGAAACACCTCAGCCAAAATATGATTAAATTCACCGTCATCTGACCCTTCTAAAGCTCTAGAAAGTGACAACACAGCGCTACCTCTCCTAGATGTGAGATGGCTGGTCCTCAGCACTCTTTCTCAGCTGTCACTATCCATGGACTACCCAGGGCAGGACAAAGGGCATACACAGGGCAGAAAGATCCAGAGGAAATAGCATCTATATCTGAGGACAATTTCCTGAAGAATAGAGCAGGTCAGTGGTGTAGGACACCTTCGTTGTGCACTCACACTAGCTTGAGAATGACAGACCTTTCTCTTTAACAGTTTGTTTTGATATTAGAGTGATATAAAGAGTATAGATAGGCACTGGGGTTGTAGCTCAGTGGTACAGGACTCACCTAGCACGTGTGAAGCACTGGGTTCGATCCTCAGCATCACATAAAAATAAATAAATAAAATAAAGGTATTGTGTCCAACTACAACTAAAAGAAAAAAATATTTTAAAGAAGTTTTTTTTTTTTTAAAGAGTACAGATAATCATCATTCTTTTAATTTTCAGTGGCCAAAGTTTAGTGTTTCTAGCTCAGGACCCTTTCTTTAGGACATAGATACCACCAATGATATTTTATTGTTTTAGCTAATTCAGTTTGAAATTGACACAAACGCATATAATACAGAAAATTTAAAGAGGTGTGTGTTAAACCTTCAGTTCTGGAAGTCTCATTTTGTTATCTTCTATTTCCTTTATAGTGACATCTCTGTATCTTCTTGTTGTTGCTTTTAAGTAAATTTCCACTTTCCTGGCATTAAAAAATGACATTTTCTGGTGTCTGTTGCTGTGTTAATCATTGTTCCCAGTTAACTGGGATATTATATACAAAACACAATTAAATAAAGCTTTCCAATTCCTGCTCTCACCATGAAGTCAATCCCAACATGTTATGAATTGAGAGAAAAAAAATATATTGATGTTCCAAAAGCATTGAAGAATAACAAATATTTTATTTAATTTTCTTAGGGGTAGGAGAAGCAAGGTCAAGCAGCAAATCTTCCTTCATCTTTGAAAGCATATCTTCCCTAAGATTCCACTCCTCTTATTTGCTTTATCCCTCCATTCGGCCCTTCCTTGTTTGTTTCAATTTTTTTCTTTACTGTTCTATACTTTTCATTACAGAGGCCCTTCACCTCTTTCATTAGATTGATTCCCAAGTATTTTTTTTTTTTTGGACTATTTTGAGTGGGATAGTTTTCCTAATCTCTTTTCCAGCAGATTCATCATTGGAGTATAGGATTTATGGGTGTTGATTTTGTGTCCTGATACTTTGCTGAATTCATTTATGAGTTCTAGAATTCTTCTGGTGACAAGTTTTAGGTCTTCTAAATATATAGTTTTGGGGGCTATATCATCAGCAAATAGAGATAGTTTGAGATTCTCTTTTCCTATTTGTATCCCTTTAATTTTCTTCTCTTGCCTAGTTACTCTGGCTAGGATTCTGTTGAAATACAAGTAGTGAAAGTGGGCTTCACTGTCTTGTTTCTCTTTTTAGAGGAATGCTTTCATTTTTTTTTCTCCACTGAGAATGATGTTGGCTTTGGGTTTGCTAGATATAGCCTTTACAAGGTTGAAGTATGTTTCTTCTATCCTTAGTGTTTCTGGCTTTTTAAACATGAATGGATGTGTATTTTGTCAAAGGCTTTTTCTGCATCTGATAGATAATCATGTGATCCTTTTCTATTGATGTGGTGAATTACATTTATTGATTCCCATATGTTGAATCAAACTTGCATCCCTGGGATGAACCTAAAAAAGTGAAATTTATAGGAGCAGAAAATAGAATGTTGGTTACTAGACGCAGGAAGTTGGTGAAAAAAATGGGGAGATATTGGTCAAAGTGTACAAAATTGCAGTTATATAGGAGGAATAATGTTAGGTATCTAATATCCATCGTGGTGACTATAGTTAACAGTACTATGTCTTAGAAACTTACTAAGAACGCGGCTGTGGAGTATCCCCACACATCCCTGGGAGGGAGTGAAGATGTTGATTAACTTGTACAAAATATCATGTTCTATACCTTAAATATGTACTATATTAGAGACAAACAAATAAAGCAAGCCTGCAAGGAGGAAAAACAACACATATTTTACCAAAAATAAGAGTAAATCTGAACTCCAACTGATGAAGAGACAGCTTCAAAATGCTGGGGGTGGAAAAACACTACCAGTATAGACTCAAATACCCAGAGAAATAGAAAGGACAGTGAAATAAAGTCATTTTCTTTCTTCAGGCAGAAGATAAATGTCATATAGAGGCAAGGTGATATTGAAGGACTGATGATCACAACAAAGGTAATTCCATGACATACTTTTCTAAATTTGTTGTTTTCCATATATTCAATTTCTTAAATATTATTTCTATATTTATCTTTGCCTTTTAAATCAATTAATTTATAGCATCTTTCAGAATCTTCCGTTATCTCAGTGCCTGGGAGTTACATTCCCTTTCTCTATATTAACTGTGAACCCATGATCGATTATTTCTTACGTACTTTGTAACATTGGCCTGTGCAATTATCTTATGTAGGAAGTGTCCCCCAGGAACATCCCATATAGTCTGTGTGTGGTTTCTTAAGATTTATTTCTCTCTGTGTTTAATGTTTTGTTCTGTTTTTTTTTTTGTTGTTGTTGTTTTGTTTTTTTTTGGGGGGGGTAGTTATTTCTGTCTGGGAGTTATTTTGTTTTTCGCTTTTGTGTCTGATGACTCCAAAGACATTCTCTATTTAGTAGCAGTTAGTTTCTAACCTTGATTCCTTCACTGTGCACACAGTGTAACTTAGGAAGTTTGGAGGCAATGCATGGTTTAAATGTTCATGAGAGATTTGATTGCCATGTAGAATTTCTGAAATCAGACTTAGGCTTTCTTGTCTCCATCTTCTTCATAAGATACAACTTTAAGAATACAAACATTACGCAGGGGCCTCATATCCTAGACCCTGCCTTGTGATATAGTTCAAGGTCCAATTTCTTATACCTGCCTGAGGCCACCAGCCACCAATTCTGAAAGCCTACAACCAGATGCCAAAACTTCATAGGCCACAAGACATCTGCTACAATTTGCGATTTGAGTTCCCTCTTTGATTCTGAAAAATAAGAAATTTTCTATTTTTTTTCCTTTCTTCTTCAAATTCATCTATGTAATTGAAATATTTTTTTAAAAAAAATTTTGAATCACTTCTATTTGCTTGTATCAGGAGGTGGATCTGTCCATAACCGCTTGGCGAATCATGTTACTAGAAACTCTTTAGTTTTAGGGGAATCAAGAAGGTGAAAGAATTACTGTGTGTGTTAGATCAATAAAAATGGGTACTTATAATAGAAGCCCCTTTAAAGTAAAACTTATCAAATACTTTGGCTTCCTCCTCAAAGATTCAAACTACCCATTCCCCCCCCCCGCCCCTTTGGCACTAGGATTGAACCCAGGGGTGCCTAACCATTGAGTCACATCCCTAGGCCCTATTTTATATTTTATTTAGAGACAGAGTCTCACTGAGTTGCTTAGGGCCTCACTAAGTTACTGATGCTGTCTTTGAACTCACAATCCTCCTGCATCAGCCTCCCGAGCTGCTGGGATTACAGGCGTGCACCACCAAGCCTGGCTAAACTACTCACTCTTAATATACCAACACTGAATAAAAATTTTTGGAGGAACTTTGATGGGACAAAGGGGAGGGAGAGGTGGGGAGGGAGCATGGGGGCAGGAAAGATAGTGAAATAAGATAGACATCATTACCCTAGGTACATGTATGACTACACATGTGGTACAACTCTACATTGTGTACAACTAGAGAAATGAAAAGTTGTGCTCCATCTGTGCACCATGAATCAAAATGCATTCTGCTATTGTGTATCCCTAATTAGAACAAATTAAAAAATAAAATAGATAAAAATAAAAAAAAATAAATGACACTAATTTTGATCCAGGGTTTAATGTGTATTCTCAAGCTTCTTCACAGTAAAGTTAGCATTTTTCCCTTTGGAGTTAATAAATGGTTAATGGGAAAATATTTATTTTTCTCATTTATTTGTTTTTGATTGGTGCATCCTACATATACATAAAGGTGGGATTCACTGTGGTATATTTATACATGCACATAGCATGATTTTCTTAAATTAATTCCCATTTCCTTCCCTTTTCCATCCCTCCTTCCTCTCCTTCTCCTTCTTCTATAACACTGATCTTTCCTATGGTATCTAATTCCCTCACCTTTTCCCCTTATTTTGCACTAGATTCCACATATGAGAGAAAACATTCGACCCTTGGTTTTCTGAGTCTGGCTTAATTCACTTACCATGATGTCTTCCATTTTGATGGGGAAATATTTTGAAGTGTACAAATACCCTGTTCCTGATCAAAATTTTACCCAATGGTTATTGTATTCATTGATGAAACTTACTTAATTTTATTATGATATATGTAAATAAGTGATTTTGTGACTTCATTATTTCTCTACATTTATTAATTGTCATTCTACTGACAGGGATAACTTTCTCACCTTCCTTTATCATTTCTCTAATTAGTCTCACTATGGACTTATGAATTATTGTTTTATTTGATGGGCTAAAATCTATTACTGCCATAATTCATTTTGATATTCAAGTTGTCCCAGATGGGGCCAGTGAGAGTCCCTTCAAAGTGTCTCCAAATGCATTTTCTTATGTAAAACAATGAGTCATTGTAAGAGTTTTGAATTGAATGAAGGAAGTAATTCCTGATGCATTCCTGGAAGTAGTCTAGACAGTCCTCTATCTAATGAGCATTTATGACTCACAAATAGGATAGTGTTCCTCATGACTCACAGGGAACTACTTACAAAGAGAACCTTATTTTTTTCTATTTCCCTACTATAATTCTGATTCTCTTTCAACATCAAAAGAGATCTTGGCATCATGAGACTAATCTGCCCAAAAAGCATCATGAGTGATACACAGACCACAGATACATACCAATGACTGAATCCATGAGATGGGCCCTCCTGAGAAAATAGAGTTGACAAACGAGGAAATAGAAATGACAATTCAGTGAGAAAGACGGGATTGGACCATGGTAACATACAGGGGAAAGGAAACCTTAACATATTTAGAAAGAAAAACACAATGATGTCACAGAATGACTAATATTTCCTTAGGGGGAAAAAAAAAGGCAGGAAATGGTCCCAGGAAATGGTCACAACAGCCTCAGCAGAGTATAAAAGAGGATGCATGGTGAAGGGACTTTAAAGTTCACTAAAACTCACGCTCTAGCTAACATCAGAACCTCTAGTCTCTGACACCATGTGCAACTCCTCTTGTGGCTCCTGCTGCTCTGGCCAGGGCTATGGCTGCTGCCAGCCCAGGTGCTGCCAGACCACCTGCTGCAGGACCACCTGCTGCCACCCCAGCTGCTGCCACCCCAGCTGCTGCAGGCCCTGCTGTGTGTCCAGCTGCTGCCGCCCCTCTTGCTCTGGTGGGTCCAGCTGCTGTGGCTCCAGCTGCTGCCACCCCTGCTGCTGCATCTCCAGCTGCTGCCGCCCCTCCTGTGACTCCTGCTGCTGCCAGACCTGCTGCCGCCTGCGTCCAGTCTGTGGCAATGTCTCCTGCCACACCACTTGCTATCGCCCCACCTGTGTCATCTCCACCTGCCCCCGCCCCATGTGCTGTGCCATCCCTGACTGCTGAATCTTGCCTTTGAACACCCCACCTCCTTATCTCCTCCCTCCCCACAGATGAAGAGTTCTTTCACTGCTGACCATTAGGTCAAACGGAGAGGGATTGATGTCACTCCTCTAAGCTGGGTCTTGTGATTTTAATAAGCCCACAATAGGCCCAGTAATGCCACAGGCACATCCTGGCCTCCATGCTCTGCCTGTGCATGGCTCTCTCACTCCTATCCATGTGTGAATTTGCTAGTAATATACCAACTGCCATGTTGACCTGACTAGTTCTCTCCACAATTTCCTTCCTAACTCTTGGGCACCACGTCATCAAACTCAAGAATCCATGGGTTGATTTCAATATTTCTACCTTATGGATTTTCACAGTCTTTCTCTTTAAGTTTTTCTTTTATAATTATTAATCCCCACTTTTTCCTTTGTTATATTTCTATGCCAAAATAAACCATCACCTTCCTGAATGGGAAATTCAGTGTGAACGTGTTCTTCTCTGAGTTTCTGTTTGATCTGGATAATTGTATTTTACCCACAATGTAGGAGAGAGCAGGGCTGTCGATTTTACATGAGATGTCAAGACACATTTATCACAGCCTCGTTGTCACTACAGTCTCTTTAATGGCTAAAAAATGAGAATAAAAAGCTTTTTGGAAAGACTGTAAACAATGTTGTAGGGAACAACATCTTCTGAGACGTTATATATCTGTGAAAGCAGTTTATAATAACTATATGAATAACAGACCTGGATGACTGTTGCTGGGAGCGACTGGTGATCTAGAAAAGCAATACAAGCTGAAGGTGCAGCTAAAGTCAGAAATCACAGGACAAATGTGAAAGACAGAGTTTTCATGACAGAATATAAAGCCTCATCTCCTGCAGCCAGAGGCTGGATGAAGCTAAGGACCAAGCCTAGGATTTAATACTAGAGTAGCCGAGCTCCAGGGTGTTTTCTTTCTCAGACCATTTGCCATGCCAAGGTCAAGGCTGCAAATGGGAAAGTACAAGACCTGGAGACACGGGATGGGAATGTCCAGGTTGATGCAATTGAAGATCTTGGATTCCCCAACTTCCCTGAACTCTCTGGGCTTGCAGAAGTGGTTGGTTTTCCTTGTTGGTGTCGAGGACCGCCCTTTTTCATAAAGATGATGTAGAAGCATCAGTCTTGAAAAATAACTCAGGCTTCCCTCACTGTCTTCTCTCTCCTCTCCTCTTGGCCACACACCAATGATGAGAATTAAGTTACGTGAACTTTACCCAGAGATCAGCTGAGCCTGCTAATAGGAGACAAACCCACAAAGACCCTTAGGACTCTACAACTATATCATGGGGAGCGCTGTGCTTCTCCACTGGGGCAGATGGGGGCAGGGGGGGCCACGTAGCATCCAGTTGTCTCTATAATATTAGCAGCTGCTCCTGATCATCACCTAGAACCATCATTTCATGAAGCATGGAAAAACTGTGATATTACAAATGTGTTACTGTCATTGATTACCCGGGACAATTCCGCAGGGAAACATCCTCTAATGAATCCTCTTATTATGCTCTCATGGATGTGTGTTTACACTGAAGAATAATGTTTCTAATTATTCTCCATTTATTTACTGGTATGCATCATCCAAGTGTGACTAAGTGAGTGCTTTTCCTCCTTTAAAAAAAATTCCTGCCAATAAGAACTCATAGATTTCAGTAGATTGATGAGGTATCAGTTCATTCCAGCTCACGTCTCTTGTGATGCTCAAACAAGTAACTTCAAGTTGGCTCCCAAGTCCTTTTGACCAGAATCTAGTAGACTCTGAAGGTTTTCCTGGTTTTTATATAACAAAATATTCCAGACTTCTTTGTACATTTCCTTCCCCAGACATAATCAGCCACCTTTCCACGGAGCCCTGATTCCTTTTAGTGGAAAGTGACCTGTAAAACCATAAATTGAAATGTGATAGTGCGTGTAAGTTGATTTTTTTTCTCATCTCAGTTTTTTCAGTGTACAGAGTTAGAAAATATTTTTTAAAGAACAAGCTACATCCCAGGTTGCTCCAGAGAACTAGAGGGTTCTATTTAACACCAACCTCTCAGCCTACACATCTCCTTTCTCCCGTGCCCAAAACAATACTTCTCCGTCATAGTGACCCATAATTCCTTCCTGCACAATACCTGTACAACAACGTTGGAATGACATTGCCAATACCAAGAGCACCAATCTGATTGCTGAAAACAAACTAGACATTCTTATTAAGGTTTTCAAAAAAACTTTTTGTTCTTGAGGTAATTACTTTCCCTGAAGTTAACCTAGATGTATGGTGAGTTTGCATCATCGTTGCTGTTATCATTGTTTTTGCGACCTTGGGAGATTTTTGAAGTTTGATTTTGTTTTATAATAGTGCCTAATACTAACATGGATCCAAAGAGAAAGCTTCAGAGCATGGTCTGTTCAAGAAATCTAGCACCTACCTGTATTTTCTCCACTCTCTTCCGTTCACCCTCTCTCTGAAAGGAAGAAAACAAATTATGGTTGATACTCCCATTCCTTTTATTTTCTTTTCTCTTATTTCAGCTTCATTAGGTACAACCGATCTGCAATAGACTACTTGTTTAAAGTGCACAATCAGAGGTTTTGACAACCCCAGCATCGAGGTAATGAACATTCATCATATCCTTTGAAATTCCTCCCCATTCCACAACTCCAGGAAACAAATGATCTGCTGTCACTATCAATTTGCTTGCATTTTTCTATAATTGTACATAAATGGAATTACATATTGTGTACATTTCTTACCTAACTTTATTCTCAGCATATTGAGATTCAAGGTGTCATATATATCAATATTTGATTCCTTTTGATTTTAGAGAAATTTTTCTTTGCAAGGACATATTGGTTTGTTTATCCATTCACCCTGTTAAATTGTTTCCAGATTTTTTTCTGATACAAATACAGTTACCATAAATACTTGTGAACAAATATTTATGTAGACATATGCTACTCCATCTTAACCAGAATCAGAAATCCCTTTTTCTGGTGTTCTTATTTCTATGTTTGTTTTTTTTTTTATTTGTAACCTGAGTTAGACATATTGTACCATATGAAACACATTTTTTCCATGTGCTTAATCATCTCTTAACAATATATTCCTGGAGATGACTTCATAGTAGCATATAGGGATACAACTGATTCCATTTTTATACATTTTAGACACGTGCCATGGTTTATTCATCAGTACCCCATTGAAGGACACAGGTTATATCCAGTTTTTTGATGCTATTTTGTTTTGTTCTTACAGATAGAACTGTTATGGATAATTTTGTGCAATAACTCTTTATAGTTTTGCCTAAGTATCTTTGGGATACTTTATAGAATTGAGATAACTACATCAAAGAATAATGCTGCTAGTTATAGTCAAATCTGCACAAAGTGTGAGTGTGCTTATTTCCACATTATCCCACTGTCAGATTGTCAAATTTTGAATTTTTGACCATTTACCAGGTCAGAGGTGGTATTCCACATTACTTCACTCCTTTTATTATGTATGAAATTGAGTATGTATATGTGGTGAAAAAAGTCTGTATTTCATTTTCTCATTAGAAAGTTTATCTTTTTTCTAATCTAGTTTTTAAAAAATCTTTATTTATTTTTTATGTGGTGCTTGCTGAGAATCAAACCCAGTGCCTCACATGTGTGAGGTGGGCACCCTACCACTGTGCTACAGCCCCAGCTATCTAATCTAGTCTTAGAAGTCCTTTACATATGATTAATCCTTTGCCTATAATATGCAAGTATTTTTTTCCATTTAATCACTTGTGTTTTCATTTTGTTTAGGATGGTTTCTTATCTTGCATTTTTAAATTACAAATGATTGTCTTTTAACTATCAGGAAGGACCTAATTGCAAAAAGTCTACGTGTACATATGTATAAAATAGAAACATGTTAAATTGAGGATCTTCTTTAATAATGAGGCCTCCTGTTACCTCTACTGTCCCTTTGTAACTGACTCTGATGGATTTCCTTGAAACACCTATTGTTCCAATACTTTCCACACTACACCACACTAGACATCATTCACCCTTATAACACAACTAAGACCTTAATGTTCTACTGCACTTCCTGTTACTCCTCCAGCCCATGTCAAATAATATTTGCAAGGCCTACATGTTTGCACAGAGCTTTCTTCCCATGAGTGATGATATGATAGCCAGTCTCTGTATAAATTCAAAAACTTTCTTAAAAATCTCCCCATCCTACCTGTTGAGCATTACCTTTCTCTACTTTCCTAGACACCTTATCTATACAGATTATTGACCTAGGCAAATGCCAAAAACATACCCCCATTCAACCACACACTCACTGAATGCTTTTTCATTTCTTATCCATCCAAGTAGATTTTATATAAATATGTTAAAGACTGACCAACCTTCACCCAAGGCCTTTACTAGGCACCATGATAATAACTGTAAGACATTTTTATGAGACAATGACCTTGGAGGCTTTACAAAAAGACTGGAAAAAGGAGATCTAAAACAATTATGATAAAGCGTGATAGTCTAGAGCAGAGACACATTTGGGAACAGAGAGAAGAGAAGGATTCATTTTAAGTTTAGTAGATGTCAAGAAAATATTGGAAATGAGTGAATATGCTAAAGGAGAAAGCATCATTCTAGGCAAATGGAATATTCCAGGCATGAGAAATGGCATGGGCTATCATTCTTCACACCTTCCTTGAACATCTTAGGAGGGATTCACCATCACTACTGACTGTGTGCTTCAGTCTATCTGGACCTCAGTGACCTCATGTGTAAAGAATTAAGAAAAATTGTGTCCACCAGATTGAACCCTTGTGAAGTGTAAACAAGAAAACAATTATAGAGGACTCAGAAATATTTCTGACACACAGTAGGTGCTCAGCAAAGTCTAATTAGTATGAGCTCACCTTTCATTGGGAATGTATAAATTTTAATACACATTGCTATTTTGTTTACTAATAAAACAGTCCTCTAAAATAGTTGCCAAACTCTTTCCTATGTATATCATTTGCCTTGAGTTTATGGGACAGAGATTAAAGTTTATCCTTTATTTCTTCTCAATATTGAATAAAATATCTCCAACATACATTGTTGAGAGAAAACAGTTCAGACTATGAAACAATATAATTTTATTTACATTTCAGTTATAATATGCTCTTTGGATATATTGCCTTTCCAAAATGTAGGTCCAAAATGGTCCCTTATAATGCTCTACCTTTGAAAAGCAACATATCAATAAAATTTTAATATTTTATAAAAATCATGCCAATGTGATTTTTTATTATTTAAAAGTAATGAATCCATTGCATTATAATTCTTCAAACTGAATAGACTCAGTAAGACAAAATAGACAGGAACATCACTGGAATCCTTTACACCTCACTGGCCATTCAGAAAATCCAAAGGAATCACAGTATTCCTCATTGCACACAAGCTATCTCCCACACACCTCCAAAATATGGGTCTTTCAACTATTTTCATGTCAGAATTACATATTACTTGCTTTTAACTTTTTTCAAAACAGAGGGGATTTAATCACCATAAAATCTATTCCCCGTATATTTTCTGGAGGTGAATACATAAATGAAAAACAAACATTAAACCCAATTAAAGTCATGTAAGGGGTCTACCTTAGGAGACATATCAGACAAGATGAAAAATGGAGCTGATTCACATGGCTTCACCAAATTGGAGAGCTCATAATACAACAGGAAAAAGAAATGGTCCCTTTTCTATAAATAGCGATGTTTACCAGATAAACATAATTATCTAATTAACTAAACTAAATGATCTTTTCTTAGTATAATCAAGATCCTTCACATGATCATAGTAGCCCTCAGCAGGGTATAAAAGCAAGAGAGAGAAAGGAAAGATCAAACCTGAACACTCACCCACTTGGAAACCCACCCAGAACCTCCAGTCTCTGACACCATGTGCAACTCCTCTTGTGGCTCCTGCTGCTCTGGCCAGGGCTATGGCTGCTGCCAGCCCAGGTGCTGCCAGACCACCTGCTGCAGGACCACCTGCTGCCGCCCCAGCTGCTGCCACCCCAGCTGCTGCAGGCCCTGCTGTGTGTCCAGCTGCTGCCGCCCCTCTTGCTCTGGTGGATCCAGCTGCTGTGGCTCCAGCTGCTGCCGCCCCTGCTGCTGCATCTCCAGCTGCTGCCGCCCCTCCTGTGACTCCTGCTGCTGCCAGACCTGCTGCCGCCTGCGTCCAGTCTGTGGCAATGTCTCCTGCCACACCACTTGCTATCGCCCCACCTGTGTCATCTCCACCTGCCCCCGCCCCATGTGCTGTGCCATCCCTGACTGCTGAATCTTGTCTTTGAACACCCCATCTCCTTATCTCCTCTCCCCCACAGATGTAGACCTTCCTTCTAAAAAAAAAAAAAATGTCATGCCCTAGAGAATTGATCTCCTGAGTCTCATAAGCCAATCTGATTCTTAGTTATTCTGAATATTCCACTTCCTGAATTTTGTCCAAACTCCTCACCTTGCAAATGAATTCACTGAGGATCTCCTCATAATTTAACACATTACCTCCAGCATTTTCCCCTTTATCTTCAGGACGTCCATTCGTCATGCTTAAAGAATTTGAGATTGCTTCTGTCATCTGTAGGGCCGTAGATGTTTAACAGTTTAACACCTCTGACATTGAAATCCAATCAAGTATCACTTTATGTTCCTTTGCAAGGATTTTCTTGTACCTTGTTATTCCTATATGAAAAAAATAAACTTCCATTCTATTGTCATTGAAAATTGAATGTGGTTGTTACTCTTTTTTTTTACTATAAATTTTTATTTTATTTATTTATTTTTGCAGTAGTGGGAATGGAATCAAGGCATTTAGATTTTTAAAGACTATATACTTATCTCCAGCTGCTGCCGCCACTCCACCACTGAGCTACATCACCCATCCATTTCATTTTTTATTTTGAGATGTCATTGCTAAGTTACCGAGAGCAGCCTGGAACTTGTGATCCCTCTGCCTCAGCCTCTGAAGCTAGTGGGATTACAGGTGTGTACCGCCATGTCCAGCTTCACTAAAAGTTTTGAAATGAGATCTTAATACATCTTTTTTATAAGAAAAATAAGAAAATGTCCAAATATCTATTGATCAGTGAGTAGTTAAATACACCTTGGTAGCTTCCTAGGAACACAATATAACCACTGGGGAAAATGAGGTAGCCATACATCAGTGTTTCTCAACAAGGGGCAAATTTGCCCTCAGAAGATCTCAACAGTGTCTAGAGATATGGTTGGCACAAGTGGTGGAAGGAAAGTCTTGTTGCTGTTGTCCAGCAGGAAGACCCAAAGGATGATGCCAGCCATTGTATAAGGCACAGGACAGCCCCAATATCAAAGAGTGATTGATCCCACACCAGATGTCTATGATGTCAAGGTTTGATTTACATCTACACTGTGGACATCTTATACATTGAGTTAAATAGAAGAAATGAACAAACCAATACATTAAATCAGGTATCCAAAATGAAATTATACAATCCCCCCACACCTATAATCTTTGCCATGATAAAATTGAGACATTCTATATACCAGGTCAAATGTTTCATATATATGAGGCTTAAGAAGATCCTATAATAAATATATAGTCTTTAAAAATCTAAATGACACAGAAGAATTTGACCCAAAGTAAGTTTTCTTTCATTAGTCGTTGCCAATATCATTCAAGAGCCATTGGTATGAGATAAACCCTTATTAAATGTATGTGTACTACATGTATGCATTTAGTCACAAATCTGGCTTTAGTTATACATTTTTTTGTTCTGGTGTTTATTAAAATACCATTTGATGTCCTTCAGGAAATATTACTACTTTCTCCCATCGAGGCCAATTGGATTGCTCAGCAGATTTTAATATTTTTATTTATCATAAGAATGGTGAGTTTTGGGCCCATTACATTTTTGTGGAGGATTATTGCTAGTGCATAAGAAATCTGTTGATTTTTACAAGTTCATATTTTAATGAACTCATGATTAATGCCACTTCTTAGTTGATTTTCTAGAATATTCTGAGCATAAAATCATGGCAGTGAAATGCTTCCAGCCTCAGGCATGTACCCTCGGCTTGTACCCAAGTTGCCCACAGTGGTGACCCCATCATTAACACAAACATTCTTCCTCCTCTTACTTTCCATAATTCCTCACTTGCATCTCCTAAACTCACCCCTCAAGTATACTATTTGCACTCAAGTCTCTGTCCCAAGTTCTGCACTATATAAAATAAAAATGAAGACAATAGATGTTCAGCAAATAAATTTGGTTGACTGATATCAAACTAGTAATAGTGACTTTTTTTTTTCCTAGCAATAAGAGTAAAACAGGGAAGTCAGCAGGTGAAGGACTGGTGCTACCATTTGGTGTTTCCCGCCTTCCTGGCTTCTTCTGTGTGGATATGGGCATTTCAGTTAAGCACAGTATTCATGGATATCTATAAACAAGTCTCAATGCAAACAGAGTCTTAACTTCCACAACTTTTCACATGTCATTTATCAGGTGACATGTTACCACAAAAATGCAGTTTTCCTCAGATGGAACTGCAATCTGTTTGTCTGGAATATTCCTTTTCTTTGCTCCAGCAGTCAAAAGATACTTCATTCACTCCACAAACACTTATAGCCAGTGTTCTCTCTCTCCACCTTATGGTAACAGAAATAAATGCCATAGCCCAGGACTTCAGGGTACTAGGATTGCACCTGTGGGAATGGCAGAAGTCAGTAACTAGGATACAGGAGAGTGCTAAATTAGAAACACAAGACAAAGAATAATGATATAGGTCTTATTAGGAGAGGCAGCTTATTAGGAAAGATATTGAGAAGGAAGCACTTCAGCTGGGTCATGACAGAGGAGTAGGTTTGCAGAGCTGACAAGGAACAACAAACATTCCCGGAAATTCAACAGCTTCAGCACAGGCTTGCAAGTTTTATTGTTCACCCCTTCCCTGACCACTTGGAGACATACTAGGCTTAGTTTTTGTTTAATCTTGAACAACTTTTATTGAGAGCCACAGCCAAGGGGCCCCAGCAAACTTCCAGCTGATTGGCTCACCGTGGCCCCAGCAAACTTCCAGCTGCCAGCTGATTGGCTCCTCTGCGGTGATGCTCTTTGGGCTGTTTCCCCGGCCCTTTCAGACCACGGAGCTGCTCATTGGGGAACTCTTTTGGCTCCACTCACACGACCCAGCCAATAGGCCTCAAGAGCAGGAGGAGTAGGGGTTGAGAGGCTTGTGGGAAGCCCGTGGTGGCAGTTGGGCTCTGAGGGAATTCCTGAAGAGCTCCTGTGGTGAGGTGTGTGTTCTAAAAATAAAGTTCATTTCTGCTTGATAAGTGGCTCCTGAATTGTGCCCAGCCAGACTGCTGCAAACTTTTAAGTTTGTTTAAACCTTTCTGTGTGTCTTTTGACTCTTCCACTAAGAGTAAGGACGCTATTTCATAGGGCTGCATTAAAGATTAAAAACAATATGGATAAAAAATGTTCAGCACAAAGCCTGACACAGTGAACATGTCACTATGATACGCACACACCGAGGGTGCATGGAATGCATCCACAAACTGTATATTTTTATTTTAGTTGTGGAATTAAAGTAATTGTAATTCTTTAATTTTTGCCACATTGTTTTCTGGTGTGGATCTTATACAAGTACCCCGAGGAAAGACATGAGGGGTTATCTGTTCTGTTTTCAGAGGAGACAGTAGGATATCTTGAATACATATTTATTGAAAATTACTGATTCTAGAAATTAACAAATGCTCCTGTGAAAGAAAAATCCATTGTGCAATTTTAGCAATCAAAAAAAAAAAAAAAAAAAAAAAATCCCNGGTGCTGCCAGACCACCTGCTGCAGGACCACCTGCTGCCACCCCAGCTGCTGCCACCCCAGCTGCTGCAGGCCCTGCTGTGTGTCCAGCTGCTGCCGCCCCTCTTGCTCTGGTGGGTCCAGCTGCTGTGGCTCCAGCTGCTGCCGCCCCTGCTGCTGCATCTCCAGCTGCTGCCGCCCCTCCTGTGACTCCTGCTGCTGCCAGACCTGCTGCCGCCTGCGTCCAGTCTGTGGCAATGTCTCCTGCCACACCACTTGCTATCGCCCCACCTGTGTCATCTCCACCTGCCCCCGCCCCATGTGCTGTGCCATCCCTGACTGCTGAATCTTGTCTTTGAACACCACCTCCTTATCTCCTCTCTCCCCACAGATGCAGAACTTCTTTTGGGCCCACCATTAGGACACATGGAATCTGGTTAATGTCATTCAACAGAATGGGCTTCATGATTCCAATCAGCCCAACACTGTCCCAAAGAAGCACCTTATAGTTCATTTTAAACTCTCTTCTTTCCAATGCTGTCATCAAATAAAAATTAATTTGTAATCCACTAGCAAAGAAATTACCTTCATCCTCCAAATTACTCATTTTCCTTACGGCTTGGAGGGTCTACATTATTTTTCTCAAAAAGTTAAACATTAACTCTAGCCCCAATGTAGGCACTAATTTTATTCCCTCAGTCCTGGGGGTCCAGTTATATCATAGATTCTCTCTTAGAGTAATTTTCTTATGTTTTGTTGCTCTTCTGTTTTGAAATAAAATTTTTCTGCCTAAAAGAATTCTTTGATGTTGTTCTCTATTATTTTCAGAGTCATTTACTCAGTAACCAGGCAATTATATTTTATATAAAGACACAGAAAAGTTCATGTTGAAATAATTTTGAAAATAAGTGTTAAGTCAAATATAGACAACTTAGGATATTAACACAAAAGTGGTGCATTTGTAAGTGTAAAAAGTGGTGTGTGGTGTGTGCCCATGCATGCACATACATGTGGCCTGTGTGTCCATATCCTAAATTAGGACTTAAAAATCATTACATTGTTTGTACATTATGCCTCTTAATACCATTGGTTTTGTTTTGGAGAAAATGTACAACCAAATTTCTGGGGAAAAACAGTTAGCCAATGAAAGCAGGAAAATCTCCTACAAAGAAGATAATGTACCCCATTCATTCATTCAATAAACAACATTTCAAAGTGTGTTCACAAAGAGGGTTGTATTTTGCTAAGAGCCATAGCCAAGCAGTATGATGCATGGCATTTTTGGTTGAAAGATGACGCCAGCAAGCCATTGAGATGATATGATTATGTTAAGATCTGCATTCTTATGGATATTAGATTCCTGCTGTCCACCTCAGCCTGCTACGGGACTCCTGGAGAGTTCCCATTGGTTGGGGAAGTACGGTAGGAGGGAATTCCGGAGGAGGGACTTCCTGTTGGGGTCTGGGAAAACGCTGCATTTTCCGGAAGGGGTATTGGCGCAGTTTCAAAAATAAAGTTTGTTCCTGCTTGAGTGGCTCGTGATTTTGTGCCCAGCCAGACTGCGGCAGTATTTCCCATTGAGTTCTGATGAGAAGAAATGCAGATTTCGCTACATTTTTAAGAAACAACATTTCATCTGGATGGTGTGGTATGTTTCCGATTGTGGTCTTTCAGGGTTTTTCTTATGATTCAAACATCTCTACACTTCATATTCTAACATATATGAACCTAGAAGTCTAAAATTTCAAAACTCATTTTCTCTATCTAAGGATTTTAAAAATTATAGTTAGTTCCTAGTAGTTCTCAGCTGGGATGCACATTGGAGATAGAATGTCCAGGAGTGGTGGCTGCACTTGAATTTGAAAGACACAGTGTTATGGCATGACCCTCCAGGAGGACTGACTGCTTCAGTAATCGTTACTGGTATCAAAATGAGCCCATGACCATTCACTGAAATGGATCTAGACTATTGAAACAACAGGGGTGAAGATGATTTGTGTAGACATCACTGGTAAGCTTCATGTTTCTTCAGATGCCATTAGAAAAAGGTTTCCGAGATTTTAATCTTAGAATTAAGACACCCTCATGAAAGAAGAAAATTCCCCCATTTCACAACTCATTTGGAATCTGCCTTAGCTGTTTGGAATAAAGAAGGAATGTAGAGGGAAGGAAAGAGGAGGTGGGAGGGAGAGGAAGGGCAAATACCAGGGGTTGAATTAGAACAAATTATATTCCATGCTTTTATAATTATGTCATAATATATTCTATTGTCAGGGATAACTAAAAAAAGAACCAATCAAAAAAGAAGAAATAAATAGGATGAAATATACTTTAAATTTTACACAGAAGAGTTAGGAGTGTTGTTATGAAACCCTAAGTTCTGAAATCACAGATGAAATTATAAAATATAATATTGGGGTTTTACATATCCAAAACTTTTCGGTACATCAAAGGTAAAAATAAAAAACTTGAATTATTTTATTTTATCTGTGACATTGGAGCAGGCTGGCATTAGGAGTTAACCCTGAAGTGATGCTTTGAAATTCCCTCCTCTTTGCATTTCCACCACACTCTTGTCCATCAGTAAACCCCATGAAAAAGGAAGGTTATCACAAAACATGTAAAAAGTAATAATGAAATGTTTAAATGAAAAGTTCAATAAAATCAACTTCATAAACAACTAAATAATCCGTAAAGTAAGAAAAGTCTGGCAAAACTGATCAGAGAGAGAGTAAAGAGTGACTAAAGGGCTAATGGATAAATAATACATTTGATAGGAGGTATAATCAGCCACCAGGAAAGTGTTTTTTTTAAAACAAACTAAAAAAATTATACATAAATTTATATTAATATGTTAAAATATTATGATTGGATTGACTATTTCTATAAAAATATAGATTAGCAAAATTAAATCCTAGAAGATGTAGAAAACATAAAAATAATAATCATTAAAGAAACTATGTATATGATTCAAAACCTACCCTCTATATATGTTGATATGTGTGGAGGGTAGGCACCAGTCTCATATTGATTTAGAAGTAAGTTTACTAAATCTTAAAGGAAGTTCACTTCCATTCAAACTGGAAAAATTAAAAAAATAGAAAAAAAAGAAAAATCTTCTCAATTCACTATTTTATAAGGTGAATACAAACATAATTTCAAAACCAGACAAGCACAGTGTGATAAAGGAAAATTATAGGCTTATATTACTGAAGATCACAGATGCAGAAACCAAATAAATGCTAATAAATGAAACAGCAATATCCAAAAAGATAATACATCATATCCAACTAGAGTTTGTTCTAGAAATTTAGAAGTGCTTCAAAATTAGAAAATATTTAGCTGGGTAAGGTGGAGCATGTCTATAATCCCGGTGGTTCAGGAGGCTGAGGTAGGAGGATTGAAGGTTCAAGGACAGATTCAGCAACTTTGAGAGGCCTTCAGCAATTTAGGGAGACATTGTTTCAAAATAAGAAATAAGAAAGGGCTTGGGGATGGGGTTTAGTGGTTGAGGGCCTCTGGTCTCAATCTCCAGTACCCACTCCCTGTAAAATGAAAATATTTAATTGAATTTTATGTTAGTACATTAACAGAAAAGTACAGGATGATCTCACCAGATGGCTCACATGATTGTGGAACATGAAAAGTCACAAGATCTGCAGTTAGCAAACTGGAAACCCAGGGGAATCAATGTAGTTCCAGTCCACATGTGGGTAGTCTTAAGGCCCACGAAGAGCCAAGGTTTCAGAGTTCATCTAAAAGAGGCAGAAAAGACTGATATCACGGCAGTGGGAAGAAGGAATTCCTTGTTAGGCAGACAGACATTTATTCTATTCAGGTCTTCTATTGATTGTCTAAGGCCCATCCACATTAGGGAGGGCAACATATCCAAAGTAATGTTTAATCAAATGTCCACTTTTAGATTTTCAAAAATATCGACAGTGGATATTTAAAGTATGACACATTGATTCATACAATGCAATAACAGCGGTCAGGGAAAGCATGTGAAATAGAATGAAACTTTTCATCTTTTCCTATGGGCTAATGGAATAAGTACATCCAATGTCCCCCTCCCTCTCAAAAACGTGATTTCACTAAGGAATATCCAAACAAAGAATTTCAGCCTCATCATTTTCACTATCACTCAGACAAACCATGTAGTTTCTAGTGGTAGACAATTGCATGGGTGAAAGTGTAGAGGAAAATCATGTCCGTCACTGTAACACCAAACTAACCAGAGTGGAAGCCATACTATTCACACATAACTGAGGCCAATAATTAGGTTTTGGTTATATATTGGTAAATGTTATAAAGACACTCCCACACCCAAGGAACATTCAAGACCCATAATAAAAAGAAATTCCTGTAGAATATTAACTCATGATAAATAATGACACCCCATGTGAGCAAATGGACCGGCTCTCCCCCACAATGGTTTCAAATTTGCTATTGCAAGAAGCTCCAGAGATTTATCTAACCTGAAACAAATAGATTTCTTAGCTTGGTATTCTCACACACAGGGAAGTCTAAAATTGGATTCCCAAACCATATTGCTATAAGTTTTAGTATTGATATAGATTATTTTCTTGTTCCAGCTATTTCCCTCAAAGAACAAGATTCATTAGTCTTCTCTGGATCAGTGAACTCTGTTTCCAGTTCTCCTATCTCAGGCAGGAGGTCCTCCCAAGTCTCAGCTTTTTAGTATCATTAGTCTCTGTGAGAGGACATTAAAATCCCAGCCCTGCATCACTGACTAATCTAAAATTACATTACCAGGTCACAGAGTGAAGAATCTGGTTTTGAGTTCATTACAGACTGAACAAAGTGGCAGCTGATATCATCTTCATTCAGGAATCTGAGAATTTCTTTCTTTTAGCTAAAAATTTTATTACTTTAAAATCAGAATCCTAGCGGGGTGCAGTGGCACATGCCTGTAATTCCAGCATCTCAGGAGGCTGAAGCAGGAGGATCAAGAGTTCAAAGCCAGCCTCAACAAAAGTGAGGTGCTAAGCAATTCAGTGAGATCCTGTCTTTAAGTAAAATTTAAAATAGGGCTGAGGATGTGGTTCAGTGGTTGAGTGTCCCTGAGTTCAATCCCCAGTACAAAAAAATATATATATCAGAATCCTTACATCTGTATAGTCAGAGGAGAGGCCCATATTAATGCAAGTCCCAAAATCATATTTCTCTCAAGAGAAAATTCCACTTGTCAATCATTAAATAATCTATTTTTATTTTAAGCAATGAAATAATATTGCTAATGAAATATTTGAGTAAGTCAATATTTTATCTCATAAAATTAGTGTTATTCTTAATAGGTATATTTTTTCCCTCTATTGAATGCCCAATCAAATATAAATTGGTAGGAGAGAAACAATATGAACTTCTTATAGAGAAATCAGGTGGTTCTTGTTAAGTCAATGACATTTCTTACTGACCAGGAAGAGAGGAGGGAAGAGGAGTAAAAGTGACCCACACGGATGGAGACCCTGGACATGATCTAATTTGACATTCTCAAACTTCACAATAGAGATCACTAAAATAATTGATTCTCCACTTCAGTAAATTAGATAAGTCTTTAATATTTTTTTTCTCTCTCTCTCCCTTTTTGCCAAGAGAAATATCCTTTTCAGCTCAAGCAGAGACTTGAAATGTGCCTGCGTGACTGGAATTGCTGTGCTGTGCTAATATAGAAGAAAGAAGAAGGGGAGGAAGGGGTGAGAGCTCAAACAGGACACCTCATTAAATGTGAATTTCAGATAAACAACAAATACTTTTTAAATATAAGTACACCCCATCTACACCGGGACATAGTTATAAAAATTATCTACTGTTTATCTGAAATCCAAACTTAACTGAGAACCTGTATTTTTATTTGCTAAGTAAGGAAATTCAAATTCAAAAAAAAGTTCCAAACCCACCTGCAGCCTGAAGGCCAGCCTTAATCAGCCAACCTCAACTGACCTGCAGACACATGACCGAGAAATAAAGACTTATTATTGTGTGTGATGAGAGTTTGTGGTTGTTTGTCATGAAGCAAGAGCTGGCTCATTAAACCATGGTAGCAATGAGAAACTAGCTTAATACATCAGTCAGTATGCAAAAATAAGCAGATTGTTTTCTACAAAGAAAATAAAAATGGAGTAAATGTCCAAGAGTATGTGCCACGGTTAGTTATATTTTAATGTTTGATAAATTTTCTGGAGAGTTCAGATTAATAAATTGTAGATTAATACATAAAATGAAGCTAATATGAATAGTATAAACTGGCCTATTCATGTTAAATTGAAGGATAATCCATTTATTTTGTAAGCATGTTTGTTAAAACACAGGGTTCTAGGTCAGACATGCTTTGATTTGAATCTAGACTGTGTTTAGAGCTGTGTGACCTTGGGCAAATTAATTAATCTCTTTAAGCTCCAGACTCCTCATCTATAGAGTGGAGATAATAATACCTATCTCTATTGATTATTATGATCATTAATCAGATAAGATCTTTGAATCATCTGTGTGACCATCCCTGGGACATATGAAGTACTCAATAAAAGGTAACTTGAAGTTCTTGCATAGTAGGCAGGAAAACGGTAGCTGAAATCCATCATTGACAAATGAAACCACCATCCAGGGGAGATGAGATAAACTGCTTTTACAGGAAGAGACTAGCTTAAAAGAAAATAGAATTCCTCATAAAACTGTGTTATAAGACATAAGGCTCAAAGGATTGCTGGACCAAAAATGACCACAGAAAGTTGAGCATTCATAAAAATGATGTGTGTAAATAAATCAGGAAAATATTATCCTTCTATCAAAGCATTTTGCCAAGAACAGTGCCTTTAATTCTAGACACAGTATCTTGGATAATTATCTGTCTATAGTAAAAATCAACTAATATTATGAAGGCGTCAGGAAGAAATCTTGGCCTGAGGAAAGATGGAGAATGAATTTGACATAGTTCACATCTATGATGTCTTCCAGGGTATCTGAAGTGCAAAATGGGACAGATTCCCTCATGATGACAAAACAAAACAAAAACCCTTGAATCTTGAGATGGGGTGATTTTAGGACTAATGACATTTAAAAAGCATTTGAATGAGGTTTTGCAAGATTTCTGCTGTTATTTTTTTTCCCTTTGGGGTTGTAGAGTTTAAGTGGGGTTGATTAGAAAGTATTCTCTTTTTTTAGGTCCAAAGGGAAAATGTAGATCTACTTCAGAAACAAGAAACTCATAGATGGAATCCATCAAAAAGCATAATGTACATGGTGAAGATGTAAATAACTTAAAAGAAATTAGACAAGGGCATGTTTCACAGCTTCATACTTTGAGACTGACATTAGGGAAACTAGTAGTCCAGCAACTCTCTATTGACCTTCCAGAGAGCCAGAGCCCAGGGCTGACCCCACTTGGAAGTCCTGAGACACTTTCTGGTTCCCTGTCACTGGAGTCAAATGCTCCTCTTATCCTCTTCCAGTACCACTTCTAGTGATGCTGCTTAAATAAAGGAAGATGTTTACTACTTACTTTAATAAAAACCCTGGTTCACTGAGCCTGGTAAGCAAAAAAAAAAAAAATTCAATGTCAAGGCCACTTACTGATGAATGAGGAGTCTTGGAGCTCAGTCTTCATAATGCAAGCTCACTGTGTGACCTTAGTCAACCCTTACAACCTCCACTCTAAAATATGGGGACAGACCTATACACCCTCTACAGCCCCTTCCCAGACTCCACAGATGCAAGGATTAATCCCAAGTAAATGACAAAGATAAAAATTGCAATGAATCTTTGCAGCAGGTTTTACAAACAGGGTAGACGTTGAGTTCAGATTAAAAGGAGGAGGAGGGCATTCCAGGTGAATGAGGGGACATCAACAACCAGGGTAGGGAAGCTTAGATCCCATTCAGGGGAGAGTGACAAAACCAGTGTGGCGGGATTGCATGTGGTCCATCCTCACATGGAAAACCGCAGGCCTGCCTTCAGGTGAGTCGTGGAAGGAGACATCTGGGAAGCAGATGCCTATTGGTCTGCACTGGAATGATACTATTAACCTGTTACTGTCGTGTCCCTGTGTAATAATAAGCAAGTCACTGCTTGGGTGATAATCCTGAGCGTCTTTGAAGGGAAGAAATAAATTGCTGGCCTCAGGGCCAAGAGACGGAGTGATTAGGTACTATCTAGTTTAGAAAACACATTCTTTTCTCTTTAATGGGTTAGAAATATTTCAAAGGCAAATTCATCAGAATTGAATCCATTATCTAAATTTGCTAAAAACAAACAAAAGGAAGGAATATTTGTGGTATATATGCATGAATATGTATGAGGTAGGGGTGACCAAAAAAAAAAAAAATTAGTCAATGCTAACTCCTCACTTCATTGGCCAGAAGATGAATAAGGAATGCTCTTGTGTCCAGAAGTCCCACAGCACCTGGCAGCATATATAAAGGCCCCAGAGAAGGAACAAGACATCACACTGAGAATCTCCAACTCCTCTCAAGTCCTCAACACTACTCCAGCCCACACTCCACCATGACCGGCTCCTGCTGTGGCTCCTTCTCCTCCCAGAGCTGTGGAGGCTGCTGCCAGCCCTGCTGCAGCCGCGACCCCTGCTGCAGCCGCGACCCCTGCTGCAGCCGCGACCCCTGCTGCTGCCGCCCCGTGTCCTGCCAGACCACCGTGTGCCGCCCTGTGACCTGTGTGCCCCGCTACACGCGCCCCATCTGTGAGCCCACCGGCCGCCCCATCTGCTGCGACCCCTGTGGCCTGCAGGAAGGCTGCTGCCGCCCCATCACCTGCTGCCCAACGTCCTGCACGGCCGTGGTCTGCAGACCCTGCTGCTGGGCCTCCACCAGCTGCCAGCCCATCAGTGTGCAGGCGCCCTGCTGCCGCCCCCACTGCTGCCAGCCTGCGCCCTGCCGCACCACCTGCAGGACCTCCTGCTGCAACCCCTGCTGCTGAGCCCCTGCTGTCTCCACAGAGCACCAGAGCCTAAGCACCTATTGGGCATTTTAATCAAGTTGCAAGAAAATAAAACTTTTTTCAAAGGTGACAACGGTTAGTTTTACATCCTGCCATCTGGAGGCAGTCTCATGTAAGCGGATTTTCATCACCACCCTCTGCCCAATTCCCAGGCATCTACATCAGCCAACAATGTAGATGCTTTAAATGCTTCAACTGACCCTTTAAATGTCCCCAAAATGGACTCTGCAAACCCATCCTGAGCCTAATGGTTTGGGCTGCCCAAACCCTCGCCATCATCCTCTGTAATGCATTGCTCACTGTTGTCAATAAACTAATTTTTCCTGGCATAGCAAACCACTCTGCTCCCTGATTCATTCACTAATGCATGCTGATGAGTGAGTGCACACAGATGGACAGGACTTTGGAATCTGCATAAGGAAACTAAAGCTCAACCTAATTGAAACTTTATCCATACAGATTCCACTTGGTCAGTCAGGCATTCACTGCTACAGAGGACCTTCTTCAATGGCCAGGGACTGCCCATTAGTGATTAGCTAGCCACATCCCGTACACTCCAATGCGTTAGACAATTAAGTAAACCCAGTGTTAGTAAAGAGGGGTGGAAGGAGTGGAAATAGACTATGCGAAGTCCACCGTGGCCACTGGCAGCAAGCTGACCAGCTTGGCTCCTCTCAGCTCCTTACCACAGCTCCTGGAGCAGTGGTTTTCAAAGCACAATCTATGCACTTTGAAATCACCCATACCAGAATCTCTTGGGTCACTTATTAAAATGCATATTCTTAGGCTCCAAACTAAACCACTGAATCAAAATCTCTGGGGCTAAAACCCACTAGTGTTCCTCTTTTCTATTATTTCCACGTGATTCTCATACACATCAGAATTTCAGGACCGTGATTCACTCAGAGGAAGATCTAGATTTGAGCTACTTTGAGGGTTTAATAAAGCATGGCCCTAGAAGTCATCCAAAAACTTCTGCCAGAACAAGAAATAATGAACACACTCTCAGTTAAGAAAAAAAAAATGCAGACATGAGACTGAAGCAGCACTACTAGGCTGAAATCCCAAGGATCAGTTTGGAGGAGAAATGCCTCTAAATAAAAGTGAGAAAGGATGGCCTCTAGAGCCTCCTCTGGATGGAATAAAAAGGAGACTTGAAGGAAGAAAGAAGAGAGGGGCTCAAGAACAGATGGGAGAGGGGGAGGGAAAGCAATGACGAGGAAGCAAGAGAAGAGGAAGAAGCAGAGGAGACAGAGATGGTGAGGAGGACAGGCAGGTGCTGCAGATCCCGGTGCCAGGATCTGAACGGCACACAGGGACCCCAAGCTAGTCTATGACGGCTCACATAGGTAGGACCTCTGTGCCTCTGTGGCCTGTCCATTGCTCACCTCTGAGATCCATGTCTCACCGTTCACTCCCCACCAAGCTTTGCCTCAAGCACGCTGAACTTCTCATAGTTCCTGGGCATCTGTCATTCCCTGAGGTTTTGATTTTGATTTTGATTTTGTTTTTTTCATGTTCTTTCATTTATCTCAAATATTCTTTCAGCTACCTATTCTCTCCACCTTCTTTACTTACCTAACTCTGATTCATTTCCAAGATTCAGATCAGTTATCTCCAGCAGACATGTCTTAAACCTCCTACCGCAAAAACACATGAATACATGTGTGCACACGCACAAACACACAAACACACACACATGTGCACACACACCCTTGTACAAACATCGGCTAGGTTAGGAGCTCCTCGCATGTTCCAGTAGATCTTGAGCTTACCTCCCTCCCCACAAAGCACTGTATCTAAATGATCTATTTCTCTGCCTTCAAGGAAAAGACTGTGGTTGGTTGATTTGGGTGTTTAGTACTGAGCTCAGAGTTCAGTACTACAGCAGGTACTTGATTTCTACTCGTTGAATCAAACTAAATTGGAAGAGAATTGTCTTCACAAAAAGAATTCCAAAATGTATACTTCTTTAAGCAAAAACTTCAGCAGTCATATAAATTAACTTCTCTGACCCTCAGGTTTTCTATCTGAAAAATGGGAAAATTAATACTTAATCAATGTATATTGTTGGAAAAAGTTAACTGAATTTATGCACATAAAGCACCTGGGGCATTCTAAGTGCCCAGTACCATTCATGTTTAGTTCTCGCAGTACATCTGCACATCACTGTATCAAACTGGATAAAAATATATATATATATATATATATATATATATGTAACCATTACACATTCAATCTTCCTGAGAGTCAGAAAAAATTAGGGGGAAGATTTTACCAACCACATTTCAACAATTTTTTTTTTCAATATAGTCCACATCCACTGTTAGAAATAGATTTTTCCAATAAATATAGCAAAAGAGGCAAAAAAAAAATCTGACTAGGTAATAGATTAAGGTTGTCTCAGGATGAAAGCGGTCTTTAAGTATTGACTCCACAAATCCATAAGAATGAGTCCTACATTATAAGATTTATAAGCAAGAGCTTAGCAGCAGGAAAAAAAAACAAGAACTGGATATAATACGTGAATCTAATAGACAGATTAAGCCATCCAAGGGAATGAAACAACAAAAAGGAGAAAGAGATCACAAAAGATGACCTGTTTTAGTCTTCCCTGACTTTAGACAGATGAACACCAAAACCACTGAAAAAAGATAAATATATTTTAATTCCAGGGGGGAAAAAATCCACAAATTCCACCACTTCCCTAAGGATTGTTTTTCTGTATTTTCTAATTAAAATAGTTTCTCTCTTTCAGTCAAAGCTATCCATCTCTCTGTCTTCCACATTTGTGTGGATTTTATAATAAACCAGCTCATGAAGAACACCAGGCCCTGAAGACTATGCTCACTTTACAGATGAGGCTAGGAGGATATATGTCATTTGTTCTAAGTTAGAAAACTGCTAAATGGTGAGAAGAATTTGAGACCTTTTTCTTTTCTTGTCTTTCTGTTCTTTCCCTCCCCTCTTCCTCATCCCCATCTCTGACTCTTATGATTAGGAAATACTTCTACGATTATTTCTGAGAGCGAATTCCCCAGGGAGTGCACGTTCTATTTCAACAATTTAGAAGTTCCCTGACATCCAGCAACCTCCAGCAACTTCCAGACACAACAAAACTCCTGAGACTATTAATTGGCATGTCTCACTGTCAAAGTCACCATCACTAAATTCTTTTTCAATCAAACACAAAAATTCCACAATAACTGTTACTGCTGTTAAAGTTTAATTACTCCCACTGGTGATAATGCTCTTGCAAAATGTGTGGAGCTGGAGTGATATGACTAAAAAAATTCCATGCCATAAGGACCAGGGACACACCTCTTGTCCAACACACGTAGATCTTAATTGGGACAGCAAGGGAGTCCACACAGCAGAGAACCATGGGAAGAGAAATGTCATTATGGGATTCTTTGTTTTTATTAGTGCATCATAATTAGACAAATAGTGGGGTTCATTTTGACATAAACATAAATGCATATAGTACAGTTGGCTCATCCTCAATCCCCAGAACTTCCCCTTTCCCTACCTTCATCCTGCTTCCCTTCCTCTACTCCACTGGTCTTCCTTCTATTTATTTACTCTTTTTTAATTGATGCATGAGCGATATACATAAAAGTGGAATTCGTTGTGATACTTATACATGAATAAAGCAAGTGTTGGCCAATTTCATTCCACAGTGGCTCTTCTACCTTCCCCTCCTCCCTTTCTCTTGACACCCTCCCTCCACTCCACTGTTCCCCATTTAATTTTCGTGATATTCCCCCCAACATTTTTCCCCTTATTTCTTTCCAGGTTCATATATGAGAGATGACATTCAGCCTTGGACTTTTTGGGTCTGGTTTATTTCACTTGACACAACATTCTCAAGTTCTTTCCATTTGCCAGCAAATGATATAATTTCATTCTTCTCTATGGCTGAATAAGACTCGTGTGTGTGTGTGTGTGTGTATGTGTGTGTGTGTCTGTCTGTCTGTCTGTCCCATTTTCTTTATCCATTCATCTCTTGATGGGGACCTAGCCTGGTTCCATAAGTCGGTTTTTGTACGTACACTGCTATGAACATTGGTCTTCATGGACCACTGTAGTACGCTGATTTTAGTACTTTGGGATAAATACAAGGAGTGGGATAGCAGGGTCATATTGTGGCTTCATTTTAACCTTTTGAGGAATTTTCAAAGGCTTTCCAAAGTGGTTGTACTAATTCACAGTCCCATCAACAATATGTAAATATTCCTTCCCATCACCCCCCACACACCCACATCATCACCAGCAACTATTGATATTTGTTTTGTACTTTTTTTTTCCTTTTTTGATACTGGGGATTGAACCCAAGGGGCACTTAACACTGAGCTATGTCCCCAGTCCCTTTTTATACTTTATTTAGGTACAGGGTCTTGCTAAATTGCTTAGGATCTTGCTAAGATCCCAGAGCCACTGGGATTACAGGCAGGCACCACCACACCTGGCTGCTATTTGTGTTCTTGATGATTGCCAGTGTGACTGGAGTGAGATGATCTCTCAGGATAGTTTTGATTTGCATTTACCTGATTGCTAAAGATACTGAACATTTTTTATACATTTGTTGGCCATCTATGTTTTTTTGAGAAATGTCTGCATAGATCATTTGCTCCTTTATTGTTGGGAAATTTTGTTTCATGGCTATGAAGGGTTTTTTTAGTTCTTTATACAATCTAGATATTAATTCCCTGTTGGAAGAGTAACTGAGAAATATTTTCTCCCATTCTATAGGATCTCTCTTCATGCTCTTAATAGTTTCCTTTGTTGTGTAGAGCTTTTTAAAATTTGATCCTACTTATTGATTCTTGGTTTGATTTCTCGAGTTTTAGGGGTCTTCTTAAGGAAGTCTATGCCTGTGCCAATATGTTACAGTGTTAGTCTGTACTTTCTTCTAGCAGTTACAGTGTTTCTAGTGTAATCCCTAAGTCTTTGATCCACTTTGAGTTGATTTTTGTATACAAGGAGAGAGAGAAATCTAGTTTCATTTTTTCTACATATTGGTAGCCAGTTTTCCCAACACCATTTGTTAAACAGACTATCTTCTCTTCGATGTGTATTTTGGGCATCTTTGTCAAGGATTAGAAGACTGTATGTGAATTTGTCTCTGTGTCTTCCATTTTATTCCACTGGTCTTCATATCCTGTTTTGGTGTCAATAACATGCTCTTTTGTTACTATAGCTCTGTAGTATAGTTTGAGGTTAGGTATTGTGATGCCTCCAGACTTGCTTTCCTGCTCAGTATTTCTTTGATTAGTCTGGGTCTTATATTCTTCCAAATGAATTTTAGGACAGTTTTTATTTTCTAATTCTGTGAAGAATATCATTGATATTTTGAAGGGGATGGCACTGAATAGATAGATCACTTTTGGTAATATGGCCACTTTGACAATGTTTTAAATCTACCTATCCAAAAAACCTGGTAGGTCTTTCCATCTTCTAAGATATTCTTCAATTTCTTTCTTCAGTTTTCTATAATTATCAGTGTAGAGGTCTCTCTCCTCATGGATTAGATTTATTCCCAAGTATTTTTTGAGGCTATTGGGAATGGAATTGTTTTCCTGTTTTCTTTCTCAGCAGATTCATTATTAGTGTATAGAAAAGCTATTGATTTTTTTATGCTGATCACGTATCATGTTACTTTGCTTAATTTAATAGCTCTAGAATTCTGGGGTCTTCTGTCTGCAGGATCATGTCATCAGCAGAGATGATTCGACTTCTTTTTTACCTATTTGCATCCCTGTAATTTCCTTCTTTTGCCTGACTGCTCTGGCTAGAGTTTCAAGAAGTATATTGAATAGCAGTGGTGAGAGTGGACATTCTGGTCTTGTTCCTCAGTTTAGATGAAATGCTTTCAGTTTTTCTCCATTCAGTATGATGTTGGCTTTGGATTTATCATATATAGTCTTTATTATGTTGAGATAAGTTTTCTTTCCCTAATTTCTCCACTGTTTTTTAACATGAATGGGTGTTGAATTTTGTTGAAGGCTGTATATGCATCTATTGAAATGTTCATGTAATTTTTCTCCTTAATTCTATTTACGTGATAGATGACATTGATTGATTTGTGTATATTGAACCAACCTTGAATTCATGGGATGAAAACAATTTGCTTAAGTAATTGTTTTTAATGTTTTTTTGAATGCTGATTGCTAATATTTTATTAAGAAATTTCACATCAATGTTCATTATGGATACTGGTCTGAAGTTTGCTTTCCTGGATATATCTTTATCTTGTTTGATATAGGGTGATATCACTGGCATCATAGAATGAATTTGAGAATGTTCCCTCTCTTTTCACTTCATGGAATAATTTGAGGAGGATTGGCAGTAGTTATTCTTTAAAGAACTGGTAGAACTCTGCTGAGAATTCATCTGGTTCCAGATTTTTCTCTGATAGAAGGCTTTTTATTATTGTTTCAATCTTATTGCGTGATATTTGTCTGCTTAGCTTTTCCATATCCTCTTGGTTCAATGTAGATAGATCACGTGTATCCAGAAATTTGTCAATATCTTCTAGACTTTCCAATTTATTGGAATATGTTTTCAAATAGTTTTTAATTACCTCTGGATTTCAAAAAGGTCTGTGATGATATCTTTCTTTTCATCTCTAATTTTGTTAATTTGGATCTTCTTTTTCTTTTGGTTAGTTTGGCTAAGAATTTGTCAAGCTTACTTATATTTTCTAAGAACCACTCTTTGTTGCAAAGATCTTTGGAGAAATCATTTAACTAAATGGTCTTCCAAAAATTGTGAAGGATCATAAACTCAGAGACCTCAAGAATCAGGGATATGGTGAATGAAAAAGTGTATTGAAAATAAGCACATAAAACAAAACACACCTCAGAGGCAAATTTAGCCTGAAGACTATCAGCCAAATTGGGACAATGCTACCTTTTATCTCCTTTATTTTCTAGATCCTTATTCTTCTTAGCTATGCCTTTAAAAGACAAAGCTGTTTATCAGCCAAGAGCCCACTTAATTCCCCTTGTCTTTTTTTTTTTTTGTCTTTTTTTTATAACCATACCTTCATACCTCATATGCAACCAAAACCTCAGGCAACAGCCAGTGTCTACTGCAAAAAAGATAATAAATTCCTTTATAAATATTTTCAATAGATTCATGAATAAGTTAGTGGAGAGGGCTTATGTCCCATCTAGAAAGCAAGAATAACTCCAATTTTAATTGTATATCCAAGACTATAATCAGGAAATGGCATTCAAAAGACAGATAAATAAAAACTTCATTTCATTGGACCTTATTGATCCATGAAAAGTTCTTCTCCTCTATTTACTTTATCTACTTTTGTATTGCCTTTTTAATATTTGTGATTAGTATATAATAGGAAACTATTCAGAATTTACTCTATTTCTATTTCTCTTTCTCTACCCCGAAAGAGTTTAGCACTGTTTACATAAGTTGATTATGAATTAGAGACCTACTCACATTATTTGTTTTTTAAATCACACTAGTATTTTTGGTGATTGTTTCCTTATAAACAAGGAGAAGTAATATGTTCCTTGACAAAAACACAGGATCATTTTTCCCATAGGAGAACAAATACACATCTTCTTTAATGAGTCATTTTGTCTTTTAGAAAATTGCCCCTTGTCTCAGAGTCAACCAGAAACCAGGCCTGTGATTCATGAACAGCCTCATCACAGATGGTGAACAAGAGGAAAGTGTGGTGTGACATCACTAGGTCCTTCAAACTTTCAACCAGTCACATGACCTGGTCTGGAAGGATTGGCTGATGGCTAAGCAATTTTTCTGATGATACAAATCATTAAATATTCATTTCAAGGAAAAAGGCAGACAGGTGGAAAGGAAATCATCCTACCCCAGGCTGGAACTGCTGCTTCAGGAACTGAATCCAGAGTTCTTGTTTCAGTGGGCAACCACAACTCCAGGAAACGTCCTTGTATCCCGAGGGCCATCAGCACCTGGCCAGGGTATATAAAGGACACAAAGTGGGAGGAAGACATCACACCTGAGAACACCCAACTCCTCTCAAGTCCTCAGCTCCACTCCAATCCCCACTCCACCATGACCGGCTCTTGCTGTGACTCCTGCTGTGGCTCCTTCTCCTCACAGAGCTGTGGAGGCTGCTGCCAGCCCTGCTGCAGCCGCGACCCCTGCTGCTGCCGCCCCGTGTCCTGCCAGACCACCGTGTGCCGCCCTGTGACCTGTGTGCCCCGCTACACGCGCCCCATCTGTGAGCCCACCGGCCGCCCCATCTGCTGCGACCCCTGTGGCCTGCAGGAAGGCTGCTGCCGCCCCATCACCTGCTGCCCAACGTCCTGCACAGCTGTGGTCTGCAGACCCTGCTGCTGGGCCTCCACCAACTGCCAGATCGTCAGTGTGCAGGCGCCCTGCTGCCGCCCCCGCTGCTGCCAGCCTGCGCCCTGCCGCACCATCTGCAGGACCTCCTGCTGCAACCCCTGCTGCAACTCCTGCTGCTGAGCTGCCCAACACATAACATCAACAGGTGTGAAGAAAAATGCACCAACTCTCACCACTCCTGCAGGATCCGAGGAGAGATGCAGCCTTCCCAACCATCTGTTCTTCAACCCCTAGCTCAACAGTAACTGCCTAGTTTCCTACATAATTATGCAGCAAATCCTGGCCCTCTTCACAAGCTTTGGAAAAATCTCAGCTGTCAACATTTGAATTCCTGGATATTTTTTAAAAATGCATAAACAAAGATCAAAGTTTCTCTGGAATGAAGCTCTAACCCACTGACTCATCCTCTTTTTCCCACTATCTCAAGGGTCTCAGACGGGGTATTTTTTTTTCCAGGATATTATTTTTATGCTGTGAATTTTGCATGGTTCAAAATAAATAAAATTTTATTTCTGGGGAAGCAAATATGTTTGTTTTTATTGTTCTGAATCTTCAAAAGCTCCTTTTGAAAAAGAAAAAAAAATGTGCTATAACATAGGAACAGTTCAGGGGCAAGGTCTGTAATGGTAAATCGAATAATTCAGATCATCTCATGTGCTGTACCTCCATCTTCCAATACAACAAATTTTGTGGAAACCATGGGACTACAGCAGGTCTCTGATCGTGAATGTGACTCATAAATGATTTATACACATAATAAGGGGAAGGAAGGTTAAGGTACAGTTGCATTTGCTTCCCCAGTATAGAAAATTGTGCAGTGATGGATGTCAAATAGTACTCGGAAACCCCGACCCCTGAATGCCCTAGGCTGAAGCACCCACTCTCCCATTCTCTGCATGGCTCTCACAGCACCTCCACGGCCAACTCTGCTTCCAGTAAATTGCTGCTGCTGAGAAAAGAGGGACAAATATAGCTTTGGATGGAACCATCCTGACTATGAACTTGACATACATTTTACTCTTTAAAAAATAGCACTGTGCAGTTATTAATCCATATTGGATACGGTTTTGTAGTTAGACACGTTTAGCCTGGCAAAGACGACTAATCAAGATTGTTCCCCTGAAATCGATGTTTTGAGTTCCCCACATCTAATCTGAAAGAGTTGGGGAATGTGCTGTTCGTATGCTTAGGCATACATCCTGCCTGTTGAAGACTCAAGTGAGTAAGCTCTGTGACCAGGGATCTTGACTGAATTTGTCTGCTACCAGATTCCACTGACCTGCACAATATTTGGCACATAAAAGATATTTGGGGATTATTTGTTGAAGAAATACATATTAAGGGCGTCAGAGGAGTAAAAGGCATGACACCCCATGCCAACTCTTGTCTCATTTTGGACATAGGCATTCTTACAATTATACAGTAAGTCACCTCATGTAGAAAAGTTGTTTGTTTTTTTTTTAATGTGGTAAAAGTTTATCAATGAGAAGCCTACTATACTCAAAATATTTACATTTTTAGTATGGTGTTTTCTCTTTATTAAGGGTCTAATAGTTCACCAATGGATAGGCTTACAAATCAAATTTCTTTCTACATGTTCTTGATCAGCGTTTTTAAAATTCTCTAACTATACTTGTTTTCCTCCTCTCAGATTTTTCCTTCTTGAGCTTTTAGAGACTCCTTACCTTAGAGTGCTTTCTCAGATAGACAATGCTTTGTTTTCTCCCAAACTCATCATTATTATTGAATTTTTTTCCATGATAACCCCATGCCCTGGTCAACCACAGTGTCTGGTGGAAGTCCCAGTAAGCCTGTCAGGGACTGTGAAAGCAACATGGTTCTGAAGAAGGAAAAATCTTGAACCTCCAAGCCCAGATCTAGCTGTACAGAAAAAAATGTCAGACCCAAGCAAATCAAGATGTAAAGTCTACAGAGTGGATCATGGAATATTTTCCTACAAGTCCTAACAGTTTGAAACAATAGAAAATCATAGCTGGTTTTGTAAACAGAAATGAGCTCAAGCCTCACACACAAGGAGGTATTGGAGACACTGGGTATAGACAAGATGGGGCCTGAGATCACTTTCCCCTGGGGTCACTACCCAGACGTTTTATCACATTGGAAGATGGCAACCTTCATCCGAATTAACTCAGGTTCTTTGATTTTTGCATTATATTGATGGCTTTTCTATTAGTGCCCCATGACTATTTAATTATGCCCAACTATACTATCTCATTAGGGCGTGTTTTAGAATTTTTAGAGGGCTGAGCAGCAGATAATTCTTCCAATTCCTGAGGATATCAGTAACACGTAGTCTTTTCAGATGACTCTAAAAATTAGTCATATCACAAATAACAATTGCTTTAAAATAAATACACTATTAAAATTCTTAAATAAATCAGATATTTCTTAACACCTGGGAATGTGGTTCCCACCTCTTACTATTCAGCTCTGTGGGCTTACAATGTTCCTGCAGATATTTCTGGAATAAGCATGGGCTCAAACACTAACTGGATACATGCAAGTCACTTATGTAATTCCTGAGATGGGAAATAATGCAGCCTCAAAGGAATATTATGAAGAATAAACTAACACATGTGTTTCATGAAGCATGATGCTTGAAACATAATTAAAACTCAATGATATTCAATGAAGATTGTAAATAATAAAATTCACATTGAGACCTCAAAAAATATTTTTGATAATTTGGATGAAATGAACAAATTCCTTGAAAAAAAAATGCAACTTTCCAAAACTGACAGGAAAAAAACAACAACAAAGAAAGACAGAATATCCAATATGCAATAAATAAATTGAATCTATCATTTGATAACCTGGGGGGAAAAAAAAGAAATTCACCTTGCTTTGGAAAGATTTAAGCCCAGAAATCAGTGAGCATGTTTCTAAGACAAAAACTACTGATAACACAGGACTAATGCTCCAAAAGTAGATAGAAAAATTCTTCTCTTACTGGGGGAAAAAAACCCAAAAAACAACTTGGCTTTTAAAATATTTCTATAGTATTATTCTCAACTTGTTTCCCCAGAAAGCTTGCAGTAGAAAAGAATGCTCAAAACTTAATTAATTAACTTCCACTGTTAGTAACCCTAAGGGTATGACAGCTACTTCGTGCTATCCAAACATCAACGGGCAAAAGCATCATCAAATTCTAAAGATAATTGGAGACTTTGAAGTTAAGGTCATTAAGTTCCTATGTGAACTATAAATAGCAAAATATAATGAATCTCCATTAAAGAAGGGAAACAAATAGAATTTTATGACTATCCAAACACCTAAAAGATGTCTAGAGGACTTATTCAGAAGAAATACACAAAAACAAAGAAATGATCATGTGCCCTGGGGTCATGAGCACCTGGCCAGGGTATATAAAGGGCCCAGAGAAGGAAGAAGTCCTCACACCTGAGAACCTCCAACTCCTCTCAAGTCCTCAACACTACTCCAGCCCACACTCCACCATGACCGGCTCCTGCTGTGGCTCCTTCTCCTCCCAGAGCTGTGGAGGCTGCTGCCAGCCCTGCTGCGGCCGCGACCCCTGCTGCTGCCGCCCGGTGTCCTGCCAGACCACCGTGTGCCGCCCCGTGACCTGTGTGCCCCGCTACACGCGCCCCATCTGTGAACCCACCGGCCGCCCCATCTGCTGCGACCCTTGTGGCCTGCAGGAAGGCTGCTGCCGCCCCATCACCTGCTGCCCAACGTCCTGCACGGCCGTGGTCTGCAGACCCTGCTGCTGGGCCTCCACCAGCTGCCAGCCCATCAGTGTGCAGGCGCCCTGCTGCCGCCCCCACTGCTGCCAGCCTGCGCCCTGCCGCACCACCTGCAGGACCTCCTGCTGCAACCCCTGCTGCTGAGAGCCTATTATAACTAAGGGAGCCTCGGGAGATGAGTGGGTCTATCCTATAGCCCTTTGGGGCATCTTGAGAGACCACTCTGCGTTTTCCTGAGAAGCCCATCCCTCCTCTTTTCCTACTAGCTCTGGCTATGTCCGGAAGACACTTCTCAGGCCAATTACTGATGAAGACTCCTCTGTCCTCTTTGGACCCTCACCTAACTCCTATATCACTTTGTCTGTTTCTAATAAACTGAATACTTTCAGCATAGAATCATGGTCTTTGTAATACTTCCTTCTGCTAGATTGTCATCATCCAGAGATTTTCAAGGCACGATGCAGAATAATTTTCTTAATTTGTTTTCTGAAACAATCTAAGTAGTTTTTTGTTTGTTTGTTTGTTTGTTTGTTTCATAATTATGGTACATGGCAAGTACAGAGCATTGTAGCTGATGAGGAAGTTGGAAGTCAGTATTCTAGGATCAGCCACCTGAGAATTGTCCTCCATTGGAGGACATTAGGAGGCCAAATCTGGGTTGACGCTTAATTTCTGGCCTGAGGGTTTGTTTACTGAACTGATCCCTGTTGGTACACCACAAAGGCCTGGTAGCTTGAGAAGGAAGGAATCTTGACATTCTTTTTTCTTTGTGCCCAAGTGTAAATGCTATCCTGGATAAAGAATCTCCTTTTTTGTGTTTGAGATTTGAGAATGTTATTGACAACACCGACTCTTGTGCATACTATATCTGCACTTGCTGTCTGGGGCTATTTGCCTTTATGTTCAGAAATTCCACATTAGTGGTATTTTCCAAGAAAATGAATCAAGGATGTCAATCTACACATGTTTATTGAATATCTATTATGAATGTGGCATTAAGTTCACCACCCTGAGAGGACACAAAGGAATAAAATGGTGTCCCAGCTTCAAAGATGTTATAGTCTATTTGGAGAGATGAGATATAAATAAGAAAAACGACAAATAATGTATAATATAAGCAATTAAATAAAAATAGTTATAATATAAATAAAAATATTTTTATAAATAAAAAATAGTAAAAAAACAGTTGAAGATTATAAACATATTAGGAAATATCATGCAATTGCTTCTCACATATATATTTAAGTGAAAAAATAAACAAACTATAAAGTATAAAACCACATTGTGAAGGAAATTTTTGTTGCATGTCTATATGTGTGTACGCAGGAAAAATTACCTATAACAGCCAGGTGTGGTGGCACATGCCTATAGTCCCAGATATTCAGGAGGCTGAGACAGGAGAATCATAAGTTTGAAGCCAGCCAGGGCAACTTATTGAGACACTGTTTCAAAAAATAAAAAGGGCTGGTAATTTAGTTCAGTAGTAGAGCAGCTGAGGTTTAATCCTCAGTACTTACAAAAAAAAAAAATTTGTGGCATTATATAACAAAATCTAACCATAGTTTATGATAGTATTCATTTTCTTTTTTAGATTTTTCTTAATTATATAATTTTTAAATGCACATATATTTTATTTTTAATGGAATATATTACCTAACAGTTATAACTATTTTGGGAAAAATATTTAAACATTTCCCTTGACTATGTTTTACTTTGAAAAACTTACCTATCAAAATCTAAATGGACTTAAAGGAGATAAATTAGACAGCTATTGTTTGTATTACTAACAAATTTTCTTTGTTTAACAGAAAGGTATATCACTATGTTATTTGTAGTGGACTTCTCTGATGTCTTCAAAATGTGACCAAATTATTAAATCTTGAGTTTATCTTTTATCATTTTATGATCATCTCCACTATAGAAATCACAATGCTCTATTGTTGTGCCCCCAAATAAGTATTGTTTAAAAGTTGCTAACAACTAATAATAAAAAAACTAATAATAAAAAAATAGAAATAAAAAAATAAAAGTTGTTAACTATTCACCTTAAATATACAATTGTTTTTATCCATTTGTACAGGCAACCAAGAATCCAGAAAACTAGATGATATTTTTCAAATTAAAATTTATTTTAATGTTATTGTTGGATATAATGATTTTAAAAAGCCCTAGGATTTGTTATGACAAAAATTTCTTCAAATCTAAAACACAAGATAACATTTCACACATTAAAATGTATTCATAATATTATAGTTAATTAACAAAGCCCTATGATTTGTTATGACAAAAATATCTTCTACCACCACCAGCAACCTGTCTAAATTTGTTTTGCTTTAAAAAAAAAAAAAAAAAGATTTTTGTCCCTAAGATGCCACCCTGCATTGCTGGGCTGTGGAGTTTTCAGTAAAACTTATATATTTTTTAATTGATTTTTTAAAAACTAAATGACGGCAGAATGTATTACAATTCTTATTACATATATGCAGCACAATTTTTCATATCTCTAGTTGTATATAAAGTATGTTGACACCAATGTGTGTCTTCATACATGTACTTTGGATAATGATGTCCATCACATTCCACCATCCTTGCTAACCCCCTGCCCCCTCTCTTCCCCTCCCATGCCTCTACCCTATCTAGAGTTCATTATTCTATCCATGGTTCTGATATCTGTGTTTCCTGTTATCAAAATAACAACCTGATTCCACTTAGCAGAGATTGACAGAGAACTCTATATCTGCCTTCCAGGTATTTTAGTTTTACTTTGTGCTAGTCATGAAACTTGTCACTGAATAATCTTATTGAATGTGTATTTCTATAGTGACTGAGAAGACAACTGGTCATTTTGAATTTTTTGTGCCATATTAAGCACGTTGGGTTTTGTTCTAAATGCAAAATTTAGAGTTTATCAGGCACAAAAAGGATGTGACCTTTTAAATTACTTTTTTAATTTGATAAATATAAGACACTGTCAGTCACTTCTTAGTTCTTGGCAAGTATTAGCTCATTTAATCCTCATGACAATCCTGACATGTACTTGGGTCATTATTATATGCCAGCATGTGGCACGGTTTAAATGAGTGTTGCCTGGTTGTAGTGGCCTCAGAAAGTAACAGCTGACTTGCCTCCAGTGTCAAAGCACAATGCCCACCTCCCTCAACCCTACAGTGTGGACACTGGGAACATGAGCCACATGTTCTCTGCCTGAAAATGAATTTTGGTCTGCGGTGGGAAAAATGTGTTAAGGGAGTAAACACTGGGACAGTTTACTGAGTGACTCTCAGATTCTTGATCTTTGTGGATCTTCATACATGAGAAAGAAAAATCTCTTTGGAACGACATTAGATGAGAAGTATTTGCAATAGAGAAATTAGCCCTGATAACTTTATGTGTTGTCTGAAGAGGCTCCCATGGGGTGGGGGGGTTGGTATTCATAAAAACTCCAGAGCAACATGAAAATTGATTATGAGGTATTGTGTCCTGAAAAGAATAGAATATCTAACTTTTTATCTAGGTTACTATTTAAAAAAAAAAAAAAAGTTCATGAATGAAGGCAAGAATGTGAAGCGTGAGCGTCAAAGGTCATTAGCAATGAGACTGCCTAATTTCTCCCTCCCCTGTCTCCTCAACTGTGGAATGTGTTCAGTCAATTTACATTCCTTTAAAAAATCTGAAATTCCATTTGGGAAACTTTAGATCCTGGGGCCCAAGCTACATTCTTTTGAATGGTGGAAATGCTCCTAAAGTGATCCAAATGCTACTGGCAAATAATAGGAAGGTTCAAGCTGGAAAGTAGAGATTGCCCTGTCATGCAGTCCTTACACTGCCCCTGCTGATGTTTCCTAAAGAAGTATGGCCATCACATTTCGAGCAGGGCCACAGCGGGATGACTGGGTGGCAATATCCCACCTGCCTCCCCTCAATAGTGTATTGTATAATATGTTTGCAAAGTAGGATGAGAAAACCTCCAAAATGTCACTTGGTAGTCATAACACCCATGTCAAGGTGTAGGAAGCAAAACCTTCCCATGATATAACTCTTATGTTGTAAAAGGCAAATATAAAAAAAAAATGTCATATGGTGGAGATAAAAATCAATAAACAATGTCATGTTGTGGAGATAAAAATCAATACCTGTGACAGAAAAACCAGAACTACACATAGCCTACACTGAAGAAAAGAAAAAAAAAATACATAAGTCTCAGATCTCTTATTTCAATAAATAAACATTTGCTTTTCTTTATAGGAGCTCCCATCCTATACATATTCTTCTATATAAAATGATAAACAAATATATCCCCAAGGAATTGCATGGAAGCATGTGTCTAACACCTGTCTGATTCACAGGCAAGTGTTTTCAGATAACCTGCTGGAGAACAGGTATCTAGTCAATGTTCTGTGTATTCCTCTATTCCATTTATTTTAATAAAATGAGGTTCCTTGGGACCATTTTATCCAGGTTTCATTGGGTCCTATCTCCTCACAATAAGCAACAATCAAGAGAGGGAGATAAGGAAAGATGTTGGTTAAAATGTATAAAGTCACAGCCTGAGAAGAAAATTAAGTTCTGGTACTCCATTCGACTGAAGATAGATGTAGTTAACAGTATTGCATTATGTGATTAAAAATAGTTGGAAGAGAGGATTTTGAATTTCTCATCACAAAGAAATGGTGAATGTCTGAGATATGAATAGCCTGTCTTCTGGATTGATCAATACACAATGTAAAAATGTACCAAAGCATCATACTATGCTCCCCATAAAGATACACAATCATCTATCAATTAAAAGGGAGTGGCCACATCCCAAATGGCTATGAATGTTAGGTTTTCATGATGAACCGTGTGAATACATTCATATTTAGAGATGAAACAAGAATTCTTCAATGAGATCATGAGTATGTCACAAGGAACCATTAGTCAAAAAAATGTCCACTTAATTGGTCAAAAGACAAACAAGAGGGTCATCAGCACCTGGCCAGGGTATATAAAGGGCCCAGAGAAGGAAGAAGACATCACACCTGAGAACCTCCAACTCCTCTCAAGTCCTCAACACTACTCCAGCCCACACTCCACCATGACCGGCTCTTGCTGTGGCTCCTTCTCCTCCCAGAGCTGTGGAGGCTGCTGCCAGCCCTGCTGCAGCCGCGACCCCTGCTGCTGCCGCCCCGTGTCCTGCCAGACCACCGTGTGCCGCCCTGTGACCTGTGTGCCCCGCTACACGCGCCCCATCTGTGAACCCACCGGCCGCCCCATCTGCTGCGACCCCTGTGGCCTGCAGGAAGGCTGCTGCCGCCCCATCACCTGCTGCCCAACGTCCTGCACGGCCGTGGTCTGCAGACCCTGCTGCTGGGCCTCCACCAGCTGCCAGCCCATCAGTGTGCAGGCGCCCTGCTGCCGCCCCCACTGCTGCCAGCCTGCGCCCTGCCGCACCACCTGCAGGACCTCCTGCTGCAACCCCTGCTGCTAAGAAGTGAGCTGACTCCCGAGCAAGCAATCAACCTTCTGAAACTTGAATTTCCATTTCTCTACCTAACAAACTCCTGACCTGAGCCACCAAGACCCTAAACCAACCTGCCTGCGAAAGGAGACCTGAGCTCATCTCTTAAGACTTGGGATGGTCTCAAGTCTCTGAATAGAAGTAATGTCCTTATTTCCATCTTGGATCTAAGGTCTTGGGGGATGCTTATTTTCTAATAAACTTGACTTCTTTGGCCTCACAAATGCTGCTTTGGCTTTATTTACTAATGCTAAATGTTACATTAAATTTCAACTCAGTGAAAACTGTGCTGGTTGCCTACCATCTGCATGGTATACCAGAGACATTAAAACTGACCTAAAAATGTTCCCCTCTCTTTAAAACATTTCTATGGGGATGAGTGAAATCCACCATAATTTGACAAAAGAGTATCATATGAAAAAATAAAAGTAAAATATACTACACAGTGTCACCAGATAAGTCACTGTTGATTGGAGAGAACAAGAAAGATTGAAAGAAGCTAGAGTTTTCTATGAGTTAAGGTTCTGGCATCCAGGAAGGGCACCAAAACTATGGGCAAAATTACAGAGGGAGGTACCATAGAGTCGTGCAGAGGAAAGTCAAGTTAGGAGCACTGGATATATGTAGAGTGATAGTATAAGAAAAATTTGAAAAATGTTTATGATTTACATATTAGTCAAAGGAGTGGGTAAGCAAACACTAAGGGGCTGTTGAAAGCTTTGGGGCAGGAATTGACATGATGGTATGAAGTCTATGGAAGCGCCTCAAAATGACAGAGGTCAAGTCCACAGATTTAAAAAAAAATACAGAAACTAATCAGGAGGCTATTGCCCTGGTGCAAGTGACATAAGAGCTGAATTAAGATGATGGCTGTGGATTAAGAACACATGATGAATATGACAGATTGGAAGCCCAGAAAGTATATTCACTAAGTTGGATACAGGAAACATGGAATGATTAGGGAACCAAATGTGATATGTTGCATTTCTAAGGAAAACTCTTCTGGTCTGCAAACAAAAGAATTTTAACATATTTGCATTTATTTACTATGAATTTAAAATCACTGCTCCACAATATATTCTTCCCATCATCCCATATTTCTCTTCTTGAGCTATTCTAAAATATTCAAAATAAAAGCAGGAGACATGAAGTTTTACTAATGCTAATTAATACTGGAAATCAGCGTGGTATAAAGAAAAAAGAAGTGGTCTAAGAAAGAGCGGGTAGGAATTTTATACCCAATTCTTCTGGCTACAGACTGTAGCAATGCAGAAAGTCATTCAACTTTTCCAAAATGTATTTATTCCCAGACTCAATAGTATTCTAGCATAAACTAAAAAATAAAGTAGAAGTGGTCCATACCACAAGAGCAGTGTTCCAATTTAGAACTCTGATGCCATATGGTTAACACATTTTCTTGATTAATGCTTCCTATTGATACCACACTGATTTGTGCACTAGAGCAAGATATGAGACAGACAAATAAGATCTTGTTTTCTTTGCAAATCCTTAGTGCTCTGTGAACAGTAAAATTAAACAAACATGCTATTTATATTAAGAATGATGTCAGGCTGGGCATGGTGATACATGCCTATAATCCCAGCGGCTCAGGAGGCTGAGGAAGGAAAATCATGAGTTCAAAGCCTTAGCAATGGCGAGGCACTAAGCAGCTCAGTGAGACCCTGTCTCTAAATAAAATACAAAATAGGGCTGGGGCTGGGGATGTGACTCAGTGGTCAAGTGCCCCTGAGTTCAATCCCTGGTCTTCCCCCAAACAAAACAGATGTCAGTTTCTACACCTACAATATTAAGAGGTTGGAAATGATGATTTATTTATCTTTAACCTCCACTATTCAATGATTACATGTAATCATACCTACTGACATGGTTACCATAATATGAACTGGCATGAATCATATTCCACTGTAATTCTATTTAATATACAAACTGATATCTCATAAAAACTGTGTGCTTCTACTTATTATTGGAAGGAAAGAATAAACGTATCACAGGTAGCAACATGTTTTCTTGGTCAACACTTTTTTTCATGTAACCCTAAACAGTGAAAAGCCATGTTCTTTTTTTTTTTTTTTTTGGCAACTACCAGGAGTTGCTTAAACTTTTGCTAAAATTTGCCTTTTTGTTTTTTTAACAGTTACCAAATAATAAAGTCTACCATAAGAAACTATAAAGCAGCTGAAATTTATTCTAAAGCTTTTGAATTTATAAACTATTTAAGTACAATTGATCATTCATTTCCTAAACTGTCTTCTGTTGTGATCTAGAAAAAAAGAAAAGAAAAAACTTTTTTCTTTCTTTGTTTCCTTTTCATAAGTCCAACTGTCATGCTCTTTGGTCCAATATCATTTTATAAAACACATATGTAGTAACATAAAGTGACCTAAACTGAAAGTAAATCCTGCCTTTGAGAAATAAATGCATCTAAACAATCCATATAGCAATGATGTTCACCTTTTGTGGAGTTGAATAAACTTCTCTACAAATATTTTATGATTTTTCACAGTTATTGAATATGAATTTTATCCTATTTCTTATTAAAGTGGAACGGAATAGCTTTGTTCCATCCACCCTCTTGAGTTATAGATGTTTTCTCAAGTATGACTGTCTGAAGTTTAGGAGAGATCCCAGAAATTGAAAGGATGCAATATCTAGAGCGATCTATGAATTTCTATGAATGTGGAGTTTATCAGAGTTTCTGCCTAGCTTATTGTAGAGACTATAATCTTACCAATCTAAAAATATAAATATAGCCTTCATCTAAGTGGCCTTACATGAAGGCATTCCTTGATTAATAGTTCTTTTCTGGAAATTTTAGTTCTGGTGAATATGATTTCAAAATCACAACATCGTATAGGTAAAGAGTCACCTTGTCAGATGCCACAACCACAAGCATGAGACTTGAGTGGGAATTACGGCATTGTTTGAAAATGAAACATCAACATTGCCACCAAGGACGAACACATTTAGTGAGCATTAGCTGAGCAATCAGGAAAAACCTATTTGGAGATATGTTTAAAGTAACTCAGCATTTGAATAATCAGAGGGCCCTTAAAAAAACTGGTTTAAAGACTAATAAGATAAAAATGCCGTCACAAACGGAGGAACTGGCTAAGGCTTATAAAAAGCCCGAGGTGGAATAAGAAGCCATAACTCAGAAACATCCTTTTGCAACACAATCCTCCAGCCAACCCCTGACACCATGGCCTGCTGCTCCACCAGCTTCTGCGGATTCCCCAGCTGCTCCACCAGTGGGAACTGTGGCGCCAGCTGCTGCCGCCCCAACTGCTGCCAGACAGGCTGCTGCCAGCCCAGCGGCTGCCAGGATAGCTGCTCCCAGCCCAGCTGCTGCCAGACCAGCTGCTGCCAACCCAGCTGCTGCCAGACCAGCTGCAGCCAGGACAGCTGCTGTGGCTCCGGATGTGGCTCTGGGAGTGGAATTGGAGGTGGCCAGGGTGGAGCCATGAGCTACCGCATCAGGTGGTGCCGCCCAGACTGCCGCGTGGAGGGCACCTTCCTGCCACCCTGCTGCGTGGCGAGCTGCACACCCCCCACCTGCTGCCAGCTGCACCATGCCCAGGCCTCCTGCTGCCGCCCATCCTACTGTGGACAGTCCTGCTGCCGCCCAGCCTGCTGCTGCTACAGCTGCCCACCACCCTCCTGCTGTGAGCCCACCTGTTAAAACTTCCTTCTGAGAAGAATATCAAGAAGATGGCACTTCAAACTAACCAAAGAAGAGTTCCAACAAATTTCTGAATTCCAATACCCTTAACCCAGCTCACAACTCCTTGTCACACAGGTACATGATTTCCTAGGAGGTAGATTCATTCTCGGTGGAAGATCAAAAACTTCTCATAGACCTTAGCATCAACAGAAGTCCTACAATCTGAAAAGGGATGTGTGATATTTTACTATAAATGTCATTTAAATTGTTTCAACAGCTTCTTGGGACTAGAATTTAATAAAAGCCATCTTTTCAATGATGAGTCGTTGTTAGAACTTTATTTTCTTTGGAATCTGTTAAATATGGGTTTTTTCAAAATCTCTACAAAGCTCTATAGTTTTTCTTTATTTTTATTCTTTTCATAACGATCTTTGAAAGTGGTTTTTGTTTTAATTTGTTTTGCTAGTAAATGGCCCAATATTCTTCAGCCAAAGTATACAGTTAAAAGAACCCAATGCATTTAGGAGGAATAAATAAATAAATAAAAACACAACAGTAGTCAGCAACTGTTTCCCAATGCCCTCACATGTACAAAGTGGTGGGCTCAGTATTAGAAAAGATCAGTTTTGCGAAAAAGGAAGTTCTTGTGATTCAGCTTTTTGAGGTGCTGCTAAACCCATCCATGCATCCATTTGAGTTGGTGTATAACTCTTTCAACATCAAAGGTATACAAAAGCAAATGCAAACTGGGGAAGATCATAAACACAAGGTTGTAAAACATCACCATAAGATGTAGAGGCGTCCTGATTTCTAGTCCCAGCTTTGTAACTAACAATCCATGGCTTCCTCTTTCTTTGTTGTTCATTCGTTTTGGTACTGGGGATTAGACCCAGGGACACTATACCACTGCTATATCTTTTTTAAGCTTTATTTTGAGAAAGAGTCTTGCAAAAGTGTCCAGGCTGGCCTTGAACTTTTTATCATCCTGCCTCAGCCTCCTGAGTAGATGGGATTACAGGTGTGCTGTCCCTGCCCCCAGTTCAATTCATGACTTCTTGGGCAAGTCACTCCACTTACCAGGACAACCACTTCTTTTTTATTTTTTATCTCTTATGGGTATATATTAATTATACAGACTAATGAGTCTCATTGTGGCATATTTGTACATATATATGTGTGTGTGTGTGTGTATGTATATATATATATATATCATAATTCAATCAGTTGGACTTCCCGTGACCTCCATGAATTCTCTCTCTCTCACCCCTTTCTCTACCTGAGTGGTCTCCCTTCTGCTTTCACGTCATCTCCTTTCTTTTTCTTTTTCCTTATAGATTCCAAATGAGAGGAAACACATGACACTTGTTTTTCTGAGTCTGACTTATTTCAACTTAGCATGTTCATACACAAATAGATAACTTCCTAAACAAGTGCCATACCGTCAATCCCTTCAGATGTCCCAAGGGGGAAAAAATGTTGAATGATCAAACAATATTCCATGCTTCATCACCATCTTTGAGGTCTATAAAGCACATTAAACTATATATTATATATATTTAATATACACAAAGCATATTAGACTATATGGTATGTAATGTATACCATATTATAAAGTTTTATATATATTTAATACATTAATACATATTTAATATAAATTTATAAGTATTAATACATTTAACACATACAATACATATATAATATATGTAATATAATAATATATACATAATATGTTTAATATATACATATGTAGCACTTTAGAAAACCAAGTGTCATTAAAGGGACTGAGGTGACCTGCAATAAAGAAATCTCTATAGCCATCATTCTCAAATTGATTTAGCCAAGAAATCCTCTGTTCATATTTTGCTTGTTAATATCCTGTCTCTCTAATGCTATTCCAAGCATGCTTTGGAAAATGATGAGAGGGAGTACCAACTGATATTTTCACAATATGTATACAATCCTGTCATGTATTGTGAAACAGAAAATATGATGTTGGACCATGCACTGTCGATATCACTCTTTTTCTAATCTCCAGAAAGTGTTCTGAAATAAGGCAAAGATAAAATAAAAGATACACAATGGGGTTCCCATTCCATAGGATACAATCTTTGGTCATAAAATCAACATGGCGATCCACCACTGGGAGTCAAGGGACATGGGAGGTGATTACTTTAAAGATCATGGGGTATTCTTCTGGGATGATGAAAAAGTTTTAAAACTGGAGAGGTGGTGGTTGTAGATTAAGGCACTGAATGTCACTCAATTATATACTTCAACATGATTAATTGATGTTATGTGAATTTCACCTCAATTTACAGTAACTGAAGGAATGTGACCTCCACTCATACAATTTTACTAGAACTAGATAAAGGTGCCACTTTTATCTAGTATGAAGGTTTGAAGGTGCCATGTCATACCTGGGCATGCAGCTTATGGAGCCTACAACATCTTGGTATGAAGAACAATGCGCTCCTTCCTCAGAATGGACAGAACCCCACATCAGGGCACAGCCTGCATTTCTGCACTTAGTGGCTCTATAGCATTGTCAACATTCAATTCCCCTCATACACAGATTTCTTTTCTCTCATTAGGATAAAAAGGTTTAGTATTGATGTACCTTTCACTTAAAAGGGCTTTAGCTCAGAAGCACCAAAAAGAGCTGGGTTGGCATTCAGGTGAACTGAGAAAGATCCTAATACTTGGTTTATAATTAAAAAGTTGTAGGTGAAAGGAGATCCTTGAAGTTTATTTGCTGTCCAGTCCAGGTCACCAGAATCCAGGAGCAAGGATGCCCTTGGTGTGCTCCCTTGATTGATGCATTCACCAGATCTTATTCCTTGGAAGTCTAAGTGAGGCAGATGCAACTGGATTAGAAAACTAGTAAAATGGAAGTGAAGGATTTGGAAGAACCCCCAAAATTTGTAACTAGAAAACATTATTCCTAACTTATTTTTTTAATTTGTTTTGTTACCTTTTGGGTTTGGCATCACAGATTGAACCAGGGCACTTAAACACTGAGCTACATCCCCAGCCCTTTTTATTTTTTATTTTGAGACAAGGTCCCAGTAAGTTGCTAAGGGCTTCCCTAAGTTGCTGAGGCTGGCTTGGAACCGGCAGTCCTTCTGCCTCAGGCTCCCAAGCTGACATAAAGAAAGACACAAAGAAAAGACAACTCAAAACATTAGTGTCTCTCCTAAATAGAGGTCAAATGGTCAAAAATAATAGCCCCAAACATGTCCTTTCTTCTTATGGTACTAGAATGGCCTGGGCCCCTCAACCTGAAAGAAGTAGTGAAAACAAAAGAGAATAAGCACAGTAATTTTTTAAAATCTTTTATGTCAAGGTACTGGCATGTTACCCCCTAAAAACAATAGAGTTGTAACACCATGAATGCTTGTGACCTGTTCCTCTATTTCCGTGGACCCAATCAAGAAGACATGGGTTCAAGTGGTAGAAGAAAAGATGCCGGTTAATTCTCATTTTCTTGATTGATTGAGGGGAAGTAAGGGAATGATCAGATTAGTTTTCATTCTGTTGCTGAGGAATAGAATTCTCACTGTAATGCCAGTGGCTCAGGAGGCTGAGGCAGGAGGATTGGGACTTCCAAGCCAGGCTCGGTAACTTAGCAAGGCCCTAAGTAATTTAGCAAGACCATGTCTCTAAATAAAAAAAGTAAAAATGGCTAGGAATGTGGCTCGGTGGTTAACTGCCCCTGGGTTCAATCCCTGGTACTAAAAAAGAAAAACATAATAATTCCCTAAGGGCAATTCAAAATCAGAACATGGAAACTGAGTTAAATTGAAGAAGATGTTGAAAGCATTACTGTGGCGGAAAAGCCCAGAAATTGAAATCCGAAATGCAACACTTACTGTCTACAGTGCTATTATCAATAAAGTATTTCAACTCCTCAAATATCTAAACTTTTTGCAAGCGAAGATTTTTTATTAGTGTATTATAGCTATACATAATTGTGGGGTTCATTCCGATATAACCATACATGCACGGAATATAATTTGTTCCATTTTAGTCCCTAGTACCTTCTCCCTCCCTCCTGTTCTTCCCCTCCCTATTTCCCCTTCTCTACTTCTTTGGCCTTCCCCCTATATAATTATCTTTATAAACTAGTACTTTATAGGGTTTATAAAGGTGGAATTCACTGTGGTACAGGCACACAGTGTAATTTGGTCAAACTCATTCCACTGATCCTCCCCTTTCCTGTCCCTCTCCACTCCCCTTCCAACCCCCTTCCTCTGGGTTTTTTTATCATCTTCATAGAGCTGGTGAAATCTTCTTGAATATCAAAGATTCTGCCAAGTATAGATATAAATTCAATAGCTCCTACAAGTGTGACAATGACTTAAAGCGCATTTTAAGCATCCAAGGAAAGAATAGCACGTCAAAGAAACTTAAGAAGCAGCCAGAAATTCACAAGGAACATGATCTTCTATTTCAAATAGGATGCGGGATTTTCAAATATGTCTTAATTCTGACTTGGGAATAGTTTATGACCTCTGCTCAAAACCTTCATTTTTGGACAAACAGAACAGCACTCGGTATTCTGGTTCAAAGCCCCTGGCTGGCATTTGAACTTCCCTTTCTCTGCAGTACAGCCCATGCTCCATGGAGGCCTGGTCACCTTTCACTTCACCCTAATGAAACCTTCATCTTTAATGGGCTGGAAAAATTATATGATTTGAATGTGGCAACAGATGAAGGTAGACTAGTCTCTAACATCTACAACGATCCGCATACTGTAGTTCTAACAAACAACTGACACATACTCCATTGTAAATATATTGAATATAACTTTATGCAACTAAAACCATTTAAATTTATAGAATATCCTGAGATAAAAGATTGGGCACAGTCACAATTAAGTTCACACTTTTGGCACATGTTCATGAAGCTATTAAAAAATAAACAAAATCTCTAGCAAAGTCTCTAATTAACATTGTTATTATTTATGCTAAGCTAATACCTCTTCACTCTCAAAAATGTCTGGAAGAAAGAGGGCAAGTTTTCACATCTGGTTCCCCCCTTCGATTTTCCTTAGAACAACTGCTTACTTGAGGGGGGAAAAACGGGAACTAGCTACTGCGGTTCACAATTTAGTCTGGAGTCAGAGAGTGGAGGGTCAGATTCCAGCTTCACATTGTGACCTTGGTGTGGCCTTGGACCTGTTAATTAAATCTGTCTGTGGCTCATTTTCCTCACCTGGATCATCAGAGTAGCAGTGATACCCACCCCATAAGATTGCTGAGAAAATTAAGTGAATTGATACATATAAGGTATTTGGAACATTGAGGTATTATAACAAGCACTCCCAAAACGTTACAAATGACAACCCATTCACATTTCCCAGTATGAAAGAAAGCATCCCTTTTCTGACCAGTTTAATCTAGTCTTGCTTCACAGCTAAAGTGAAGATGAGAAAGAGAAGGAGCAGCCATTAACATTGGGGGCCATCGGCTAGGAATTGAACTCCCATGGGAGACCCTAGTATCCAGTTATAAGGGTCAAACTTGAGTAATATTGACACTCCTTAAAGGTGAGCAGCATTAGTCAATTATCCTTTGGGCAATGGAAAAATTTTAACAAACATGAGGGATTAGGGGTATGCTCTCAACGAACGCTAGTGACTACTGCACCATGATACAGAATCCTAATTGAAAGCCAAATAAAATCAACTTTTAAAGGCTTTAAGAAGGTTGACCAAATAACCCAGGAACAGGACAATTAGCATTCAGAGGCAAATTATCTAAACACAAACAAGGAAAAGACTTTGGGAATAAGGAAAAGAGAAGCTGACCAAGGATTATAAAAGGCCCCATGTGGCAGTCACTGCTAAAATTCAAGAACTTCTCTAAGCAACACAATCCTCCAGCCAACCCCTGACACCATGGCCTGCTGCTCCACCAGCTTCTGCGGATTCCCCAGCTGCTCCACCAGTGGGAACTGTGGCGCCAGCTGCTGCCGCCCCAACTGCTGCCAGACCGGCTGCTGCCAGCCCAGCGGCTGCCAGGATAGCTGCTCCCAGCCCAGCTGCTGCCAGCCCAGCTGCTCCCAGCCCAGCTGCTCCCAGCCCAGCTGCTGCCAGACCAGCTGCTGTGGCTCCGGATGTGGCTCTGGGAGTGGAATTGGAGGTGGCCAGGGTGGAGCCCTGAGCTGCCGCATCAGGTGGTGCCGCCCAGACTGCCGCGTGGAGGGCACCTTCCTGCCACCCTGCTGCGTGGCGAGCTGCACACCCCCCACCTGCTGCCAGCTGCACCATGCCCAGGCCTCCTGCTGCCGCCCATCCTACTGTGGACAGTCCTGCTGCCGCCCAGCCTGCTGCTGCTACAGCTGCCCACCACCCTCCTGCTGTGAGCCCACCTGTTAAGAGCCGGCCTGCTGATTCTCAACTTGAAGTTTCAAGTTTGCACTCAGGCCAGGAACTAATTATCTCTTCAACCACTCCTGGAACACTAACAAATCCTTGACCCTTTATTTGGCTTTTGTTATGGGGGTTACCAAATAGTTGGGACTCACAGAACTATGTTTTCACTCCAGAAAGACTTTGATCTCTCCTCTGAGGAAAACACAGATTTGACTGAAGAAATGGGAAAACCATTTGTGATCTTCTGCAGATATTTGACCACACTCTCCGAAGCTCATTGAGGAAGAGCCCATGGAAGAACTATCTCTTCTTCTCAGATACTTTCCCCTCTGCTACTTCACCATCCTGCAAATTGTTCCTCTTATGGAAGAAGAAGAATATGCCAATATCTAATAAATTATATCTAATGGTGCAGCAGAAATCTCTTTTCTTTATTGTGTTTGTGATAGATATTTCACACAAAGTCACATGGAAGACTTCAATCTGTTTTTTATCCCACACTATTCTTCTTGTTAGGAAATGTGATGAAGTATGGTGGATGTTAAGCCCCATAAAAATACACAGTAAAGTCAATTACCCTAGGGTCTCCGAAATGTCCTAGGTTCTGTCACCACACATTGACTTCTCACAGTGCTTTTACAAATAAGACAGGTATAGAATCTAGAGCCTAAACATGACTTATTCTTCAATCACAATGTTGCAGGGGACAGGCGAGGCAGGACACCAAATAGAAAACTGAAGGTAGGCTTATTTGGCTATAGTCAGGTTCAGAGCGCAAAGCTTTCACTGTAACCAATCAATCCTTCTGCACCCTGAGGAGAGGCAGTTTAGAACTTCATACCCAGCGTGTAAGAGGAGGGGCTCAGAAGTTCACAGTCTGCAGAACTTCACCCCAAAGCAGCTTTTTCTTTCACTGTTCTGGGCAAGTCAACCTTTCTTCTCTCCTCCTGCCAGTTGTTACCATGCAGTTACCCAATTAGTAATTTTTTTCTTTTATCTTAGAAAAGTAAACATCTCTGTGAAGCTCCAGCTCAAAGCCAGAGACCTGTCTTTTTTTTTTTAATCACACTTTGCATTTGCAAACACACTTCTACAAACTACAATACCGGATAAATGTTTGTGAAAAACTAGTAAAGGGGCGTTCAGCACCTGGAGTGCTGATCTCTTCCAGGCCAGAGGCCAAGTAAGATAGAGCAACAGGAAATAGAAAGTTTACCTTATTGAACTCTTCTATAGAGACTCTTCTGCTGATAGTCCTAAGATCAATTATGGTGAAGATTTCTGGAGAAGCTTAGTTAAGAAAATGAAGCTTAATTTTCTGTGGAGCCACTGCAAGAGGGATGAAATTTCAGACCATCTTCAAACAGTGGTAATATGTGCTAATAAAGCACATTTTTCTGTTTGTATGGAATCTCACAAGTTAGAGCAAGAGAAATATAAGGAGGAGAAAACTGAAAAAAATACAGTCCCAATGAGATGGAGTATTTTACTCCAAAAATTTTTTCCCATTTCCTAAACAGAAAGTGAGAATAATATATATATTATGTATTGTATAATACATAATATATATAATATAATATATATACATATATACATAATATATATTATGTATATATGTATATAAAATATATATATTATGTATATATGTATATATGCACATATATACACATATATGCATATTTATTATATACAAACACATTTGTATATCATACACATACACAACATATTTATACACTTTCCAACCTAAGTGTCAGGAAATGCTTCATGTGTTTAGATAGTTTTTCAGACAAGGTTCAGGATTAATTCACAGTTCCCTGGACTTAAACTAGAGGGTACTGAAGTATTTTTTTTATATATGTATAAAGAATAGCACTTTGTTTAAATTCACAACACTTCATTCATTTCAATGTTAATGAGAACTGGAAAATTAGAAAGCATAAACAAAGGTAACAAATAGTCAAAGAATCATCCAATCCAAAGAAAAACCTCTGAATGACAAAACAGTAGCAGAGACACATTCTATCCTCTTTCCCCCTTGATTCTAACTACTGACCACTTTTCAATATTACAACCTAAATAGCTCTTGCTGAGAAAAAATAAATAAAGTAAAATTACAAGTGACTTTGGTAAAATGCAAATTCAGCTTTTCATCAGGACCATGAACTGCTAATCATTCCTTCAGTCTGCATTCCACAAGCAATTATTGAGCATCTACAAGCAAGGTAGTATAGAGGCACCATGTAGACAACCAAGGTGAATCTGACATGGCCTTAGGGATCATGCCCTTAAGGAATGGATGACTTAGTAGAACAATTACACATTTTTAGCCCTGGAAGGCGTCTGAGAGATCATCTCATTTTATAGATGAGTAAATCATTGTTCAGAGAGATTAAGTGACTTTTCTGGGCTCACACAGTCACATAGTTGTAGAACCAGTTTGCAAAGTTCACTTAGTTGAATTAAATGATTTCTCAGTGAAGATCTCAGTCCCCTAATCACCTAAAGCTTGGCCCATTTAATGTCTCTTTCAGCTTCAAATTCTATTATTATTTTAAAATTCAAACTCACCAACTAAAAATGATTGAGGTCTTATTGGTTGGGGAATGATTCAATGAATTCTGGTATGATCAGCCTCTGGAAAATTGTATAGCTATTAAAATGAGTTACAAGTGTAGGATATATTAAGAATTTGAATAACATAGATAAATCTTATCCATAGGTCCACAAATCTATATATGAATTCTTAGAAAAACACAACCTACCATGAAAAAAGGAGAAAATCTGGACAGACCTATAACTAACAAGGAGATTGAATCAGTAATCAAAACTTCCCAAGAAAGAAAATCCAAGAACCAGATTTATTCACTGTTGAATTCTACCAAAGAAAAATTAACACCAATCCTCAAAATCCTCCAAAAAATTGAAGAGAAGAGAACACTTCCAAAGTCATTCTGTTAAATCAGCCTTACTATACCAAAGTCAAGTTAAGTACACTCTAAGGAAAAAAAAAATCCCTTATGAATAATCATAGAAAAAGCATTAACTTAGTATTAACAAACAATGTTCAATGGCACATTAGAAGGATTGAAAAATCACTACCAAATAGGACTTTATCCTAGAATGCAAAAATGGTTCAACATACACAAATCAATCAATGTAACACACTGCTTTAACAGAATTAAAGAGAGAAGACACAATCAAAGGAAGCATTTGAAAAAATTCAAATCCCTTTCATAATTTAAAAAACATTCAATAAACTAAGAATAGAAGCAAACTACTCAATATAATAAGTGCCACATATGAAAATAATATACTTCCCTTATACTCAACAATGAAAGACTAAAACCCTTCTTTCCCCTAAGATTAGGAACAAGATAAGAATGCCAACTTTTATCCATTTGATTTATAAGAGTCCAGGGTGTTCCAGCCAAAGCAATTGAAAAGGAAAAAAAGCAAATTATCTCTGTTCAGAGACAATATAATCCTTGATGTAGAAATCCCTAAAGATTTTATACACGCACACTACAACCAATAAGTGAATTTAGCAAAGTTACAAATACAAAATCAGCACACAAATTATCATTTGAATTTCTATACATTAGCAATGAACAATCTGAAAAGGAAAGTAAGAAAGCAATTCCATTTATAATAGCCTCAAAAAAAATAAAACACTTAGGAATAAATTAACCCAGGAGAAATAATTGTACACCAGAAACTGCAAAATATTAACTGAAATAAATTTCAAAAGATGCAAATGAAAGATTTCCCTGTTCATTGATTGGAAGACAATATTGTTAAGATAAAAATATCAACGAAATCTACAGACATAATGAAATCTCTATCAAAATCTCAGTGGTGGGCTGGAGCTGTGTCTCAGTGGCAGAGCACTTACCTCGTATATGTGAGGCACTGGGTTCCACTCTCAGCACCACATAAAAATAAATAAACAAAATAAAGATATTATATCCATGTATAACTAAAAAATATTTTTTAAAAAATATCAGTGGTGATTTGCACAAATAGAATATTAAAAATTCATATATAATCATGAGGGATCCAAAATACTAAAAACAGTCTTGAAAAAGAAGAATAAGGTTAGTCTCACACTTCCTGATTTTAAAATTTATTATAAAGCTGCAGTGATTAAAACATTGTAGAACTACATAAAGACATACATATGGACCAGTGCAATAGAGTACTCAGAAATAAACTGTCAGATAAATGGTCAAAAGATTTTCACTATGGATAGTTTTTAAAATTTTCTAATTTAAATGTGTATTAGACCCAAACTTCACTGAAATAGAAGATGTTTGTGTGTATGTGCATACGTGTATTGCAGAAGCAGAGGTAAAGGTGTTAAAGAATATACAACCAAGTGCCAATATTGATTATCTTGGTGTATTAGTTTTGGAAAAGGTGTTGTGTGGGGTGGGGGAAATAATATTAATTTGTCTTTAATCTGTAAAGTTTGACTTGTTTCAATATGTATCTATCATTAGCATGTGGCATATATTTTTAATTGAACAACCAGTAAACAATTTTCAGGTAAAAGTCATTAAAGGCTTCAGTTGGTAATATGCGCATTGGTGACTGAAGGCAAGAATACAAAAATACAGTTCTAGGACCCTGTAACTTGCAGCTGATCACAGAAAGGCAAACTTGGTTTGGATGCTGATGAATTAAGAGATTGCTCATGTTTTGATGGCAATAATATCATTTGTCTTTTCGAATCTGAACAATTTGTTGATGAAGTCATAATCAGGATTGAATGTCAACTTAGGAAGAAATTTTCAGTTCAGATAAACTGTGTCTAAAGGTTATAGAAGGACAGGTATGACAAAGTGAGCCAGGGCAGTGTGTGCCCCAAGTCTAGTCTGCCATGTGAATTACATAAAGAGGTGCTGCTGGGATTGGCTTCCATGAAGCACCTTCTCTTAGTTTAGAGGGCAAAAAAGACACATAATGAGACTTAATTGAACATTGCCCAGAGCGGACAATTGAAATGCTATTTATAATTTTCTAAACAACTCAAGCATGAGCCAATCAAACACTGACAATTCAATTGGCAACAAGGAAAGATGCTAAACGTTAGGTAAACATGTAGCTCAGGGGACTATATAAAAGGCTGGGTTTAGAAGGTAGGTACAACCAAAACTCAGAAAAATCACTTAGCAATTTAGCTCTCAGACAGACTCCTGACACCATGGCCTGCTGCTCCACCAGCTTCTGCGGATTCCCCAGCTGCTCCACCAGTGGGAACTGTGGCGCCAGCTGCTGCCGCCCCAACTGCTGCCAGACAGGCTGCTGCCAGCCCAGCGGCTGCCAGGATAGCTGCTCCCAGCCCAGCTGCTGCCAGACCAGCTGCTGCCAACCCAGCTGCTGCCAGACCAGCTGCAGCCAGGACAGCTGCTGTGGCTCCGGATGTGGCTCTGGGAGTGGAATTGGAGGTGGCCAGGGTGGAGCCATGAGCTACCGCATCAGGTGGTGCCGCCCAGACTGCCGCGTGGAGGGCACCTTCCTGCCACCCTGCTGCGTGGCGAGCTGCACACCCCCCACCTGCTGCCAGCTGCACCATGCCCAGGCCTCCTGCTGCCGCCCAGCCTGCTGCTGCTACAGCTGCCCACCACCCTCCTGCTGTGAGCCCACCTGTTAAGAGCCAACCTGCTGATTACTTAAAAATGGAAGGGGAAACAAGGGAAAACTATGTTCTTCTCTGAAGAAGTATACCATTTGTTGGATGCTAAGTATCATGATGTTGCTAAGCTACTCCTAAATAATGGAACTCTTGGTCAGGACCCCTAAGGAAACCACATATGGATCATCATGCACTGGAGACCCTGCCTGGCTTGAACAGGTCTCCAGGATGGGGAAGCTCCTCATCCAACAACACCTCAGCACTCCTCCCCATTTCTCTATCCCCACACATCTTCAGACCTGCTTTCCACTGTGACTTCTAATAAAACGTTGTAATGTCCAAAGCAAACAGACTTATGTCCTTCTTCTACCTTTGAGCATGTTCACCTACAACTGGAATTCAAGGAGACCACTCTCCTTTTGCATTCCAATAATAATCCTTGGGGATAAACATATAGGCTAAGCTAGAAATATTAAATGCAAGTTAAATTATGCTTAAATCCATCTATTACTAAAATTTTCCATTCATTACTCTTCATAGTTATTCAAATTTTTTCATGCTGTACTCTACCAAGATTGGGTCTAGACCAAGAGAGCCACTTTCCACTGAAATTTTCGGGTTGATCAAAGCTTTTGAGTTCCTACCTAGATATCTAATCTCTCTAATGTCTAACCTTCTCTAATCTCTCCCATTTAACATACCAGGTGTTTTCCTTCATTCATGCCCAACATAAAGAAATGGTATTACCTACTAAATAGGTTTGAAAATATCTATCAGATACTATCTATTTTCTAAGAGCATTTGGGTTTAATTCCTATGCCTTAGCCTGTCTCATTCATTCCTCAGACTCTCAAATTGGTCTCCAAACTTCAACTCTCAATATTCACCTTCATTTACTGTACGTATAAGAGGTATCTGTGGTCTAAATGACAGAACAAGCAGCTCAGCAGCATACCTAGTGAGTTCTACCATCACCATGTCAGACAGCTGCATTAGAAACCTGAAACAGCTATGTCATGATGCATAATTTGTAACCCAAGCAAATATTGTTCTCTTAAGAAGCGAACACAAACTTAGAACAAAAAGAAATAGCTTTTACCATTTAATTTTTGAATTCTTCTCTAAGCTTTTGAGTGTAATAGTCAAAAATACAAAAACACACAAACACAGGAAAAACATTAAAAATTTTTTCAAAGTTATTTTATAAGCTCCTAGCACTTACCTCTATCATTTAATTGATGGCAGTGACGTATCATACAGAAGATGCATTGCAGGAAATATAAAGCAGATGACAGTACATTCTTCAAAAGATCATAACTCCTAGACATTTTTTTTCCTGAATGTCAGTTCAACTATTGAATTCAGATAAAAATAATTCAACATTTCCCAGTCTCTTCTCACAGGAAATAACAAGTCTCCTTCACAGGTGTTACAACTTGAAAGTTCTGTTTAATAATTTATGAGTTGTGCAGGGCATTCATGAATCATGCCTTTTACTCCACCCACTCAATAAACATTTATTGAATCAATAATAAATTCAAAAAACATTTATTAAGATGCTACCAGAGGCTAAGCTGGATACCTTCTTTTCAGTAAGCTGTTTGGTTCGCAAAAGTAAAATAAAATAAAATAAATAGTTTTCTGGCCTGGAACACAAATAGTATTTACTCATTTCAAATTAGTAGAAATCAAAGGAACTGTAATGGTAATTTGATATGATGTTGGAGTATTTGTGGTGGAAGTTTTAACTCTATGTGACCAAAGTACTACTTCATTTCAGCAAATATCCTGGTTCTAAACTCAATGGAATTCATTCTATATATCCAGGAGTGAAAAAAATAATACTTAAAAATAACACAATTACCCTAAGCTTTAGAAGTCTGGACAGACAGTCACGTGGAATGAGGACTGTCAAAATGAGGGTGTCAACTGACTGGTCTAAAGTGGGAGGAGTCTTTGAACACGGGAAACCACAAACATATTCTAAAGAGCAAAAGGCTGATATGACGAGTCCCCAAAACCTTATAAAACAGAGTAATTTCCAAACTGCTGCCCATAATATGTCTTAAGTATTTCAATGCAAGCCAATCAGAGGACCACTAAGGAACAAATTTAAACAAAAACAAGAAAAATATGTTAAGAATTTTATAAACAGCTGCTGGTTCAGATATATAAAGGCCCCATGTGGCAGTCACCTCTCAAACTCAGATACTCCTCCAACCAACTCAGGTCTCAACCCAACTCCCAGCTCTCAACCCAACTCCTGACACCATGGCCTGCTGCTCCACCGGCTTCTGCGGATTCCCCAGCTGCTCCACCAGTGGGAACTGTGGCTCCAGCTGCTTCCAGCCCAGCTGCTGCGAGTCCAGCTGTGGCATTGGGGGTGGCATTGGAGGCGGCTTTGGCCAGGAGGGTGGCTTCGGAGCCGTGAGCTACCGCATCAGGTGGTGCCGCCCAGACTGCCGCGTGGAGGGCACCTTCCTGCCACCCTGCTGCGTCGTGAGCTGCACACCCCCCACCTGCTGCCAGCTGCACCATGCCCAGGCCTCCTGCTGCCGCCCATCCTACTGTGGACAGTCCTGCTGCCGCCCAGCCTGCTGCTGCTACAGCTGCCCACCACCCTCCTGCTGTGAGCCCACCTGTTAAGAGCCAGCCTGCTGATTTTTGATTGCCCAGGATGCAGCATCTCTGAACTATTCATCCTCTTGACCATCCCTGAACCACTAAGATGTTCTTGGACCTCTATTTCATTTTCTCTTGTGTGGGCTATCAAGGGTCTGAGAATCACCATTCTGATTCTATTCTATAATGAATACATTAATCTTCACTGTGGACAGAAAAATGCTGTGTACCCATCTTCAGTTCATCAAATTGCATGATGATATTTCTGATCCTCTTGCAAGACTGAAAACTACCACCATATTCTGGAGTTTTTCCTTGAGAACTGTCTACAATGCTTATTTTCCCACCTTGCTTTATGATCTATATTTATCTTGTTTGCCTGCGATTATTTTACAATGCCAAGGCACCAGAGTATAGCCAAGAGACATTCCTAAGATGTCATCAGAGAGAAAGGAAGGTCTTCACCCAACATCCAGCTTCTAAGAAGTCAGCTGAACCTTTCTACAGTTCAGCATGAGACCTCTCCCTTGTTTTTTGGATCATAATGATCTTGCCTGTTGGCTATTTCAATTACATCTGTGGCACTGTGTCTTCTGATGTTTCTTAATAAAGGTTATATACTGGGCAAGGAAACCATGGTCTGTGTTTCTACTTTTACATCTAGTTGTTTCACTGCTTTTAATTCAAGAACATCTACTTGAAAAAATTCAGTTGTTTCTTTTTGAGAATGAAGCCATATAATATATAACATATCACATATTAACAATAAAAATATAGTAATCGCCCCTTCTAAAGCAGGGATGATGGCAAAAGATGAAGAGTGAATGCTTATCCCTGAGGTCCTTATTATCCAGAAAAAAAATAAGTGTGAAAATAGCTATACAAAATATAAGGAGGTAAATTGTGTTCTCATAGCAACTCATAGAAGAATCCCTCTTGGGTGAATAGATACTTTTCAGTGAATCTGCCCTGATAGGACAACATCCAATAGGGTGTATCCCTACAGGACATGCAGCCCCAAAAGCCAAGAGAATGTTGGCAGCCCCAAAAGCCCAAGAGAAGGATGTGAAACAATGTACGAGGTAGGGAAGAATATTTTTAATCTAGAAATGTAATAAGGAGAAAAACAAAGAGAGGATTGATCTAGTCAGGAGGTCAGGAATTTTGCTATATGTTCCCCTCCCCATTAATCCTTGGGATGGGTCAACTTTCCTGCAAAAAACAGTGAACAAGCTAAGTCTTTTGTCTGGTTTGATGTCATGGGAAGATCACAGCCTAGGACCTATATAGAGCAAGGGGATCATGAAAAAGTAATACCTCAGGAATGTGCAGAAATTGTCAAAAGGCTTTGGAGTGCCAATGCAGTGGAAATTAATGCCTAGGGTCTGTGAACTGCAATGAATATGGGAGGGTCTTAAATAGGATCTGGAAAAGAAGAAATCACTTCACTTTAAGACCTGTAGGGGCTTGTGCAATGGGGGCTGCATCAAGGAAATCTTCACAAAGGAGGTAATCTTTGAGATGAGGTTTGAAAGTTATTCCAAATGAAAAGAATGAGTAGAAAAGAGTCGGATACACACCTGTTAGAATGGCTTAATCCAAATCAATGACGACACCCAATGCTGGTGAGGATGTGGAGCAGCAGGACCTCTGGTTCATGGCTGGTGGGAATGAAAAACGGCACAGCCGCTTTGGAAGACACTTCAACACTTTTTCACAAAACTAAACTTGCTCTTAGGTTGCGGGGAAATGACAGGCTAGAGGAACCCACCATATAGTAACTGCTCCCCAAGATTCAATCAAAATGGCATGTAGCTGCATGATGGGGGAAAGCCTCGGAATGTGGCTCAGAGAGCCAGCAGCCAGGTGAGACCCAGAAATATGGGGTTTTTTGGATAGGAAGAGAATTAATCAAAGAAATGGACTGCTGCAGCATCAGGTGGGCAGTGAGTGGCTCAGAGCGGGAGGGGAGGCTCCCCAGCAACCAGCTGAAAGAAAGTTTCCCAGCAAGTTTAAGAAAAGTAGGCTCTGCTGTCCAGAGAAACCACAAGGAGAGCAGAAAAACAGGCCCAGATACTTTGAAGTGTGGGAGTGTGTCCTGGCACTTCCCAGCGGATGCAGTGAAAATAGGGAATCAGTGCCAGCTGAAAAAATCTTACTGTTCAAACTTTCTGTGTGGGAGAATTCTGTGTGAGAGATTTTTAATCTCCCACACAGCAAAGTGAAAGGCACCTTCCTATGAAATTGGCAATATGAACTCTGTGGAAAGGAGCAAGGCCAACAGGGGTTTAAGTGAGCTAGGTCTGAGTTGGGTAGAAAGCTGCTATCTGCGCATCCCACCCTGGGCCTGGTCCTGTCCCCCACACTGGGAAGCAACTGGTGGATCTGCTGATGAGACCTGGGCACTTCCCACATACCTCTCCCTAGCACATGGACAGAGGCTCTCCAAACAAGGGGTATCGTGCAGTCCAAATCAGAATATAGGCTACCCAGGTGACAGGGCTGGCCTACCAGAGCCACACCCCCATGTCTAGATATCAAAACAGTGATACTGAGGCTGACTTCTCTGAAACACGCGTCTCTCCCCAACACTCGCTGGCAGGCAAGAGGAGGCACAACTCAGCAAACAGACTACACTAACACGTTTGGCCAGTTTGGGTCATAGCTGAAAAAAAATTACACAAACAGTATTATAATTGTGTCCCACAAACCTCCTCATAGCTGGGGGACTCCAAAATCAAAGCCCTGGGGAAAAAAAAAGAGTCTCCATTTTAAATACCTCAGCAAAGGGAAAACTGAACCTTTTTGATCGTTGCCTCATGTGCTATTTTGTGCACTATTCTGTTGTGTCTTCCCTCACTATTTGGTTTTTTTTTTCATAATTTTATGGTTTTATTTTCAATTAACTGGATTTTTTTCTCTGTACCGCTCTTCTTTTTTCTAATCTCCGTGCCTTCTTTCTCATCCATTTTTCTTTCCCCCTTTTGTCTACTGTCTCCCTTCCCTCCGTTTTCTTCCTTTTTTTATTTCCCTCTTCTTCCAATACAATTTAATATTAATATCCATCAATAAGGCTTAACTTTTCAGCCTATTTTATATTATTTCTTACCCACTTCTCTCATTTAGTAGAGTTAAAGGGCAACCCGGTAATAAGTATTGTAAATATATGTTGGTTTATGGTTTGTCCAACAGATTAGACCAAGTAGAAGATACAATCTCAAACTTGAATGCAAGATAGACTTGAGCATTCAGACAACACTAAAGAGAAATATTGAAAACTCTGATCAGAATATCCCAGAACTCTGGGACAGCATTAAGGAATTTAAGGCTCATCGGTATTGTGGAAGGATCAGAGACTCTGGCTAATGCTATTGATAACCTACTCCATGACATAATAACAGAAAAACTTCCAAACCTTGGGAATGAAATGGACATTCAGATGCTGGAGGCATTCAGAAGCCCAAATAGACAAGACCAGAAAAGAATCTCTCCACAACGCATTATAATTAAAATGTAAAAAATCCAGAACAAAGGAAACTTTTTAACTTACAAGAGAGGTATAAATGCCAGATCATATTTAAAGGAAAAACCAATTAGAATAATATGAAATTTTTCATCAAAAACCTAAATTCCAGGAGGGCTTGTAACGGTATATTTTAAGCCCTGAAATAAAATAAATACCAAGATTTCTATATGTAGCGAAGCTATCCTTCAGAAATGAACAAGAAATAAAAATCTTCCATGAACTAAAGGAATTCATGACTACTAATCCAGGATTGCAGAATATGCTTAAAGGAATTCTATTCACAGAAGAAGATAAAAACAACCAAGAGAGTTCAGAAAAGGAATTAATCTCAGGAAAGATTAATATCATTATAGGAGTAGATAAGCAAATGAGAATCAGGATTGAAGCAAACATTGGAAATAAATCAAAATGACAGAAGAAAATAACACTGAATGTAAATAGCCTCAATTCATTCCAAGGATGCAAGGGATGATTCAACATATACTACTAGTCCCTAAACACAATACATAAAAAAAATCAAAAGAATAAAAAGAAATAAAAAGAATCAAAGTTACATAATCATCTCAATAGATGCAGGAAAAGCCTTTGAAAAAAATTCAACACTCATTCATGATAAAAACCCTGAAGAAACCAGGGAGAGAAGGAAGCAACTTGCTTCAACCTCATAAAGGGTATATATGACAAATCCAGAAGCCAACATCATATTTAAAAGGGAAAAACTGAATGGGGAAAAGCTTTTCTTCTAAAATTAGAAACAAAACAAGGATGTCTACTCTCACCACTCCTCCTCAATCTAGTACTTTAAATGTTAGCCAGAACAATTAGGGAAGAAAAGGAAATAGAAATGATACAAGTAGGAAAGAAAGAAATCAAATTGTCTTGTTTGTGGATGATATAATCCTATACACAGAAGACCCTAAAAGCTCCAGAAGAAGACTTCCAGAGCTGATAAATTCATCAAAGCAGCAGAATTTTAAAAATTAACATACAAAACCTAAGAGCTTTTCTATGTTGAGAGCCACAGCCAAGGGGCCCCAGCAAACTTCCAGCTGCCAGCAAACTTCCAGCTGCCGGCTGATGATTGGCTCACAGCGGCCCCAGCAACATCTAGCTGATTGGCTCCTCGGCCCCAGCAACATCTAGATGATTGGCTCCTCTGCCGTGATGCTCATTGGGCTGTTTCCCTGCCCTTTCAGACCACCGAGCTGCTCATTGGGGGACTTTTTTGGCTCCGCCCACGTGACCCAGCCAATCGGCCTCAAGAGCAGGAGGATTGTGGGAGGTGGAGAGAAGCTTGTGTGGGAGAGAGAGGCTTGTGGAAAGCCGGTGGTGGCAGTTGAGGCTCTGAGAGTTTTTCCTGAGAGGCTGTTTTGTTTGGCGTGTGTGGTTCTAAAAATAAAGTTAGTTTCTTTTGACAAGTGGCTCCTGATTGTGCCCAGCCAGACTGCGGCATTTCTATATACCAATAATAGATTTTCTGAGAAAGGTATCAAGATAATTCCATTCACAATAGCTTCCAAAGATAAAATACTTAAAAATAAGTTAAACTAAAGAGGTAAAAGACCGGTACAAGAAAAAGTAAAGAACACTGAAAAAAGAAGTAAAAGAAGACACCAGAATTAATATTGTTAAAAATGGCCATACTACCAAGAATGATCACTAGATTCAATACTAGCTTTATCAAAATACCAATTATATTCTTCTCAGATCTAGGGAAAAAAATGGAAAATTCCTGTGGAAGAACAAAATACCTAGACTAGCCAAATAAATACTGGACAAAAAGAGTAAAGTTAGAGTCCTTATAATATCCAAGCTCAAATTATACTGCAGAACCATAGTGACAAAATACAGTTTGGTACTGGCATAAAAACAGACACATAGACCAATAGAATAGAAGACACACAGACAAGCCCACATAGGTACAATCATCTGAAATTTGCCAAAAACTTATTTTGGAGCAAAGGCAAAGGGTTCCAGGAAAACTGGATATCCATATATAAAAGAAGTTTGAAACTAGAGTCCTATCTCTCTACCTGCACAAAAGTCAAATCAAAATGGATCAAAGACCTAGGAACAAGAACAGAAATTTTGCAACTGCTAGAAGAGAACATAGGGGAAACACTCCAACATTTAGGCATAGACAGTGACTTACAAGGACTCCTCTAGCTCAGAAAATAATACAAGAATCAATAACTGGGGTGACATCAAATTAAAAGCTTCTTCATAGCAAAAAAGAAACAATTAACAGCATGAAGAGAGAACCTTCAGAATGGGAGAAAATGTTTACCAGTTACTCTTCCAACAGAATGTTAATATCGAGAATACATGAACAACTCTAAAAACTCCATGCCAATCCATCCATCCATCAATCAATCAATAACTCAATCAAAAGAATTGGCAAATGATCCAAACAGACATTTCTCAAAAAAGGAATTACAAATGGCCAACAATTGTACAGGGGAGAAAAAACTACACATAGAGATGGAAGAAGACCACATGCCCACTGAGAGGTGGGACAAATGAAAAACAGAGTGTACAGACAATGGAATATTATTCACTCTCAAAAAGGATGGAAATTCTGAAACATGCTACACCATGAATCTCCAGCATATTATGTTAAATTAAATGAGCTGGTCACCAAAAAAAAAAAAAGACAAATACTGTACGATTTCACTTATGTGACATTCTTAGATTCCTAGAGACAGAAGTAGAATGTGATTGCCAGGGCCAGGTTGAGCAATTGTTGAATGGAAATAGACTATCAGTTTTGCAAGAAGAAAAGGTTCTAGGGGTGGAGTTATAGTCGGTAGTAGGAAAAACAAAAAACAAAAAAAACTAAACATACGCTTACCACACAATCCAGCAATCATGCTCCTGAGTATTGACCCACATAAGCTGAAAACTTAATGTCCACATAAAACCTTCATGTCAATGTTTATAGCAACTTAATTTGTAATTGCCCCAAAGTGGATAAATAAACCCCTTCAATAGGATAAATGGATAAATAAACTGTGGGACATCTATGCAATGGAATACTATTCAGTGCTAAAACTAAATGAGCTATTAAACTATGAAACACATGGGAGAATCTTAAATGCTCATTGCTAAGTGAAAGAAACCAGGCTGAAAAGTCTACATACTATATAATTCAAACTACATGACATTCTATAAAAGCAAAATCATGGAGTCAGGCATAGTGGCTCATGATTATAGTGGCTCACAGTGGCCCATAATCCCAGCAGCTCAGGAGGCTGAGGCAAGAGGATCCCAAGTTCAAAGCCATCCTCAGCAATTTAGGGAGATCCTAAGCAACTTAGTGGGATCCCATCTCAAAAGACAACATATAAAGGGTTGGGGATGTAGTTCGGTAGTTCAATCCCTGGTACCCCCCACCAAAAAAAAAAAATGGAAACAATAAAAAAGTGCTTTGCCTACCATGCCCAAAGATGCCTGTAATTCAACACTGAAATACAAGCTGATAAATTAAAAATAAATAAAGTTGCAGAACTAGAGAGACACAGGGCAGTGCTCAAGACCTAAAGAGCAGTCAGCTAGTTTCAGAGAAAAACCTTCCTTTTTAGATAAAAGGAACATGCATTGGTTACATTTCCACTTCCTCTTCATGCTACAGATCTGATGCATGGAGCTACAACATACCAAGAGAATGGAAAAGTCAATAATCTTGACATATTGGAACAGCATCTTAACCAATGTTAGCAGCTGCCTTTCTGTGAGAAGAGTAAGCTCTATTTAATCAAGCCAATATTCATTGAGGTTTCCAAAACTTGAAACCTAGAACATTTCTAGCTATCATGTGATGCAATAGTCTGCAGTAAGCTCTTACATAGGACATCCAAAAAGAGGTACATACATGGTTCATGGATGGCAAAAGGACATAAATTGTAAATTCCACAGTAAAAATGGGAGCACTTCTTTAATCAAGGATCACTGACCATGGATAGTTGGAATCTTAGTCCTCATTTGAATCACAGTGGACCCAGTAGGTTTGCAGACTTTCCTGTACTGGTTAGTTCTGTGATAACTTAGTCTTCTTTTTATTCTTTTGATTACCTAGTTAATAACTCTTGAGCTAGTTAACAATTCTCTATGTTAAATTTTTTCTATTCGAATAAATGGCATTTCTTTTTCTTTTTCTTACTGGACCTTTTTTTCTTCTTCTTACCTGATACAAAAGTTGGTGCCAGGAGTGGTCCCAGAAAGTAGACCTCCAAAAAAGGGATTTGGGAGCTGGAGGTCATGGCTCAGTGGTAGAGCACTTGCCTAGCATATGTGAGGCACTGGGTTCGATTCTCAGCACCACATACAAATAAATACAACAACTAATAAAAAAAATTTTTTAAAGGGGGATTTGGTGGTTGGGCATGGTGGTACATGCCTGTAATACCAGCAGCTCAGGAGACTGAGGCAGGAGGATCGCAAGTTCAAAGCCAGCCTCAGCAAAAGTGAGGCACTAAGCAACTCAGTGAGACCCTGTCTCTAAATAAAATACAAAATAGGGCTGGGGATGAGGTTCAGTGGTTGAGTGCCCCTGAGTTCTATCCACAGTACCAATAAAAGTGGAGAGGGGATTTGGTGATTACTTTGGTAGAGTCCCTGAGTTTGGACACAGTATTAAACAACCTGTCAAAAGGAAACAGGACACATTGCATGCAATTGCATCACAGTTGTGACTTTGGTTTTTAATAAATCACCTACTGAAACAAATGGCTTGGGAGCCCAGATGGTTGTGTGACTTTTAGGACAGTCATGATGATTATCAGGGCCTCTAAGGAGGACACCTTCTCCTTCTACACTGTAGTGCTTTCAGACAGAAAATGATAAACTCAAGATCTTAGCATCTAAAGTAAAGTCATAATCAGAAACCTACAGAAGAGTTAATGAAAGCTCTAAACAAATCATTTATTTTCTGTACCAACTGATTTATATTGCCCCAAATGGGATACTAAATGTAATCAGAGGGTTGCACAATTAAAAAGTCAGTTAAATGATTCTCATCTGGGGGTCGGGTCTTCTTCCAAGCTCACTGTTCATTTTCGTCTCGTATTTTCCCCAAGCCCCCTCCATCTTCAATCCAGCAACGGCAGGTCATGTCCTTTTTACATTTTTAATTTCTCCCACTTCTCCCTCTGCAAACATCTCTCTAACTTCTTTGCTGTTCTCATCTTGGGAAAGTGCTCTGCTTTTCTAGGGTTCATGGGATTGTATTGGGTCCACCTTGATAATCCAGGATACTCTCCCTATCTTGATGTCAAATGGCTAGCAATTTTAATGATATTACGTCCCTTTTGTCATGCAACATAATATACTCATGGGTATGGTACCAGGGCTAGAGACCATGGGAGATGAAATTTTGCCATCACAGTACTTATAAAACACTGAGTTGACACTAATTCCTAGTGACACAAAATGCCATTGGTTTACCAGCAAAAGTGGTGGCTTGCAGTGGCCAGGGAAGATTGGATTCAAATCCCCATCTGAATCATAGTGGACGCAGGCTGGTTACCTAATGTGTGAATTTCTAAATTGGAACATCCATATTTGACGAAAGGCCAAGAAAGAAATCCCTCAGAAGTGCTCCTCAATACAAGGATAGTAAAGTCAAAATTATACTATAACTTTGGGGGAATTGTGAAGATGGATGCCATTATAGGAGACCTGAAAAAAGTCAGGATAGTGATACCATATTTAGCTCAGTTGTTTGTCCCATAGAGAAAGCACATAGATTTTGGAGAATAATTGCATATCATTAACTTAAACCGATTCAGGTGGTGACCCCAATTGGAGTTGATGTTCCAAATGTAGTTTTTTTTGTTGTATGTTTGTGTTTCTGCATCAGCCTCCTTGAGTAGCTGGGATTATAGGTGTGTGCCACCAAGCCCAGCCAGATGCAGTGTGTTTAATGGAACAAATTAATACAGCCCCTGGCACCTGGTATGTAGTCATTAACATGAAGAATGCCATATTCTCCATATCAGGACGTCAGAGTACTTTGCTTTGACCTAGACTGACCAATAGTAACCTTCCAAGCGATTTCCTCAGGACTATGTCAACTACCCTTCTCTGTCATAATAGTCGTGGAAGAGATCTTAATCATTTTGACATTTCACACCACATCATAATCCATCTGCTACATTGATGACATCATGCTGATTAAATCTCATGAACAGGAAGTAGCAAGTACATCAAATGTCTTAGAAAAGCATATCTGAACTCCAGGATAACAGAAAAAAAAAACTATAAAAATTTAAGCTCACCACCTCAGTGAAGTTTCTTAAAGGCCCAGTTGTCTGGAAAATGTTACGATGATATTTTCAAAGATGAAAGAAAAGAATGCTGTCCCTTAGAAAGCACAACTCCTGATGGTCTTTGAGTATTCTTGAGTGTGCTGTTTCAACCTATTTAAGGATAATTCAAAATGCTGCTGATTTTTAGAGGGAACAAGAGTTAAGGGAAGGCACTGAGGACAAGCCCAGGTGCAATGCAAACTGTTACTTCATTTTAGCCTTCCAGGCCAGCAGACCCAGTGATGTTCCAAGTGTCTTGAAAAATATAGTTACCATATGTAGCTTCTGGTAAGCACCAAGAGAAGAATTCCAGAGCAGACCTATGGGGCTTTTGAGAAAAGCCTCTTCTGAAAAGAACTACTCTCCTTTCAATAAACTACTTCTGGCTTACAAGAGATCCAGAATTTCTGGAACAGACAGAATGACCTACAAGCTGAGCTTCTCATGATGAACTGGTTGTCACCTGGCCCACCAAGCCATAAGGCTGGGTGTGCACAAGAGCAGTGCATCCGAGTGGAAATATTATACGAGATGAGGCTCGAGCATATCCAAATGGTTCAAGTAAGTTGAATGAGCAGTGGCCCAAACTCTTTCGCCACCACCCTTAACCACATTGTCTCCCCTTCCTTGATTCACATAGTTGGTTTCACAGGTAATTCCTTATGAGCAGTTTGTGGAGAAGGAAAAATAAACAGTTTACAGATAGTTTCTAAATAATAATACTGGAAACACCTGAAAATGGATAGCTTCATTATTACAAACCCATTCAAGAGTGGCCCTGAAGAACAGTTGGGGAGGGAAATCCTCTCACTGGGCAAGACTTCCAAGTGATATTTTGGTTTTCCAAATTGTCTGGATTAAAAGATTCCCAGAAATACAGATCCACAGCAATTCTTAAGTAATTGCTAGTGGTTCTGTTGGACAACCAGAGCCTCGGGAACAGGATTACCATATCGGTGTCAAGGAGGTCTAGGGAAGACATTTGAAAATGGATGGTAAGGATATGGAAAACAACAACCCCTAGAGAAAAAGGGGAACAACAACCCCCAGGGGAGAAGAAGGACAATGAGTCCCAGGGAGAGAAGGAAAACAATGAGCTTTGAACTTTCACAACTACTCCCCTTGACCTGGGCTTTGAACTTGCACAACTGTTCTTCTCCCTGATTGCCCAACCCAAGCATTCTGCTATGATTCAAGTCTTACTCAAACCTTATAAAAATCAGACCCCTCTTGTAACCGGTTGCCATATTCTCTCCTGAAAATGTGCCCCTCCTCCCCCCCCCCCCC
>NW_025999880.1:17421125-17451388 GCF_001458135.2 Marmota marmota marmota
CCCCCCCCCGCAGTGCTTAATAAAACATCATTGGTCTGTTGAGGTCTGTCCCGTTTTTTTTTTGTTGTTGTTGTTGTTGTTGTTGTTGTTTGCTTTCAAATAGTTCTCATGATGGACACAGAGTATGAAGGTCCACTTGTTCCTAGTGAATGTTCACCAAAAGGCAGCCCCAGCAGAAGAGGCTCCCAATAATCAGGTAGACAAAATGGCATGTTCTATATATGTCAATCAGCCCCTCCCAGTCATATCTGTGCTTGTTCAGTGGACTGTGTACAAACTGGCTATGTTGGCAGTGATGAAGCTTATGCTAGGGCCTCACAACATAGACTCCCCCTCCTCATTGTTGACCTGGATTCTTCTATCAGTGAGTATCTGCCAAAGGCACTCTTTAACAATGACCTCCTCATTGGGCACATCCTCTGGGTGGACCAGCTACACAGCTTCTGGTAAGTTGATTACATTCACTCTCTGCCATTATAGAAGAAAGACACATTGGACTTAATTGGAAGAGTCATTCTGGATATGGACGTGGGCTGAGAGCACCATCATCTAGGCTTAAGAAATGCTTTATCTTCCATGATGTGATTCCATATAGCACTGATTATGATCAAATAGTTTATTTCATAGCAAAAGAAATGCAGCAATAGGTCCATATCTGTGGAATTAACTTGTCTTAACACATCCATCATTATCCCAAAGCAGCTATCCTAATGAAAAGGCCCAATGGCCTCCCAAAGACTGCTATGGCACCTGTGGAGAGGTGACACACTGAAAGGATATGGTTCTTTGCAGGGTGTAGAATAGGCTCTGAATCCAAGACCAGCATAGGAGACCTTATTTGCCACAGCCAGAATTGAAGGGTGGAAGTGAAAGTAACTGCTCTATTACACCTAGCAATCCAGAAGCAGATTTTTTTTTCTTTTTTTGCTTGCTTTTTGCCCCACAACTTTGTGTTCTGCTGATTTTGAGGTCTCGATTCCTAGGAAGGGAAGAGGCTTCCACCAAGAGGGAAAACAATGAATTAGATGTTAAGACCTCCACCTAGCTATTTGGGGGCTCCTGGTGTCCCTGAACCACAGAGAAAGAAGGAGGTTACTCCACTGGCTTTTGATCCTGACTCCCAAAAGAAAGTTTGGGTTGCTGCTACACAATGGAGGAGAAAGGGCTATATCTGGAAACCAGGGCATTAATTTGATGCTTGGTAAAAGTTAATGGGAAACTAACACCAAAACAGGCAGGGCCTTTTCAGGAGTGAAGGTTTACATCACCTACAAGGTTAAGAACCCCAACAGCAGGAGGTCCTGACTAAAGGTAAAGAAAGTATGAGATGGGTGTTAGAAGAGTTATAAATATGGAGGACAGCCTCAGAACCAACCATAGAAGCAAGGATTGTACAAACTGAATATGATTCCTCCTTGTGCATTTTGTCTTCCCTTTGCTCCGAATGCTGGACCACAGACTAAATTAACTTCCGGTGAGCCTAATGTTAATACTTACATCCATCCTGTGGAACAGATTTTGTTATCTCTGTTTGGTAGACGAGTAAATCAAACCTAAAAGAGGTTAAATAGTTTGTTTCTAGTCATTCAACACATAAGGAAAAACTGAAATATGATCCAACGCTGATCCCCAAACTCAGGTAGAGACAAAGAAATTAAGGAACTGGAAGTCAAGACTGGTGTGGGGGAGATTCAGATCTAGGGATGGCTCTTTGCCAAGCCGCGGGGTTGACAATTTTACTCTGTGCCCTTTGGGTACTGAGCTTTGAAAAACCCATTGCCGCTCTGCAGCGGCTCTGCTCGGCTTTGCCGCTAGGGGGCGAGAGAGGAAAGCCGCAGGCCTGGAAGAGGACGCAGGAATTTTTTCCTTCCTTTTTGCTTGGTTCTGCTTAACTCTAGGCCAGTGGGTTGTCATCCCAGTTACACTGCTTCACTCCAGCAAGTGCAGACTCTTGCCATGGTGACCCCGGGATTCAGTTTGCAGTTTTCTCAACACTCCTAGAACAGCTTCGTTGCGCCCTCTGTTATCAACTCCAGCCAGTCTGTCCTCCTCTGTACAGGGCAACCCCTGTCCCTCTTGGCATTTGGGAAGCTTTACCGACTTCCCTCTTCCCTTGACAGCTCAGGCTTTAAAGCTTCCCTTTCAAACGACAACAGCTCCTACATTTGTGATACCTTAAGGTCCTTTCAACCCTTTCGATCACCTAGCTAACTAGCACCCTTCATATAAAATTCATTCAGACCAAATAATGGGTGTGGTACTTGTCTCCTCCCTGGGTCCTGTTATACTCTTATTACCTTTAAAATTTAAGATTATTCAGTGAACAATTTGTTCAGACTTTCTGCTTAGGGACTCTGATTAATTACGGTAGTTGGATATGGCTAGAAAATATGAATCTCTGGGCTTTGGAGGGTGAAAGCCAGAGAAGCGAACATTTTGGGTCAGACAGAATCTGGTTGAGAAAGTAGGAAGCTCAGCACCTTGAGTTCTGTGGTTACAAAAGTTCCATCAGTTCCCTCAGAATCCTCTTCGGGAAGTGGGCTACACCAGGGAGACTTGATTACTAACATCCCCCAAATCATAACTCTAATAGAATAAATCTGCTTTCCATCATAATTATTCAAGTAAACACCTTTTTTAATTTTAATTTTAATTTTTTTTAGTCATACATGACAGCAGAATGTATTTTGCCATATAATACATACATGGAATGTACATACATGAATCATATTGTCTATTCTGCTGCCCTTCCTATCCCCCCTACTCCTCCCCTCCTCTCCCATCCTTTCTCTCTATCCAATCTAATGTGACACACTTTTTTTTCTTTTTCTCATTACAACATCATAAATGTATTCTGTATAACAATGAGGTTCTTCCATCTTCCTTGCAACTCCCCGTCTCCCTCTTTTTCCCTCCCACCTCTCTTCTCTATTTAGTGGTAGTCTTCTTCTCATGCTCTTCCTCCCTATCCTATTTTGAGTCACCCCCCTTATATCAGAGAAGACATTCAGCATTTGTTTTTTAGGGATTGACTGACTTCACTTAGCATAACCTGCTTGAATGCCATCCATTTGCCTGCAAATGCCATGATCTTGTTATTTTTTAGTGCTGAGTATTATTCCATTGTGTATAAATGCCACATTTTTTTTAATCCATTCATCTATTGAAGGGCATCTAGGTTGGTTCCACATTCTAGCTATTGTGAATTGTGCTGCTGTAAACACCTTTTAATATTAGCAAAACTAATATTAAAAGCCCAAGGATACAAAGGGACTTTGAAAACTCTTGAAGAAAGAAAATGTGACTCATCGAGTCGCCTAAAGCATGAAAGCTTTGGGTAAGTCTGGAGATTTAAGAGGTAAGTAAAATCATTTTGGTGAGATTGAAAGAGACTAATCCAAAGCAGTAAGTTTTAGTACACGTAGGGTGTATTCATTTCTAATTACATTCTTTTTTGGTTTTATCAGTACTTTATAGTTATACATAATAGTAGGGTTTCTGCTGACAAATCCAAAAATGCCTATAAGATACTTCATTCTTTTTTAACTCTGTTCCTGAATTACAAATATGAGACATAGAAATAGGATTGATACGCTACATAACCCTAGAAGTCAAAGTTCCTGTCTTTTCATGGGCTAATAGTTAAAATACAAATTTTCAAGATTTTGGCCTTCTTGAATTTTTAATGTAGTATTTATTTTTGTTGGATGAGACCAATCAAATCTTTTCCCAAAAGGATGAGAGGAATCTTGGTCATAAGGGGGGCCAGAGTTAAAGAACTATAATTACATTTTCTATAATTGGTATTCACTTGTTCAAAAGATGTACACCTGGAAAAAATCCTAGCGGGTTAATAATATTGTGGGATGAAGAAGTTGAGGTCAGGAAGCATTAGGAAGTTTGAGAAGAGTGAGGAATGACAGGGTTGGAGATCAAGAGCTTAAAGCAGAAAGAATCCAAGGTTCTCCACTGGGATGGGGGACAATGTAGTAGAATTCTTAAAAAAGCATCAGGAAACTCTGAGGTTAGTGTTTTTACACTTTACTGCAACACTTGTTTTAGTGATCCAAAGAAATCAAAGTGCAAGAGAACTACACAGAGGTTCAGAACAAAAATGAGAGCTCAGAACGGAGGTAATAATAAACTCTTGTTTCATGCATTAACGTTTATTTAAGCAAAATAAATCCATCTTGTTATGCTGTATTGAGTATAGCTTGTACACTCTGATCACCCTAAAGATGCTTTTCACTGAGGGAAGGATAGAGGGCAGGATCTGAAAAGTAATCAAAAGAACCAAATTTAAATCACTGACAGACTGAGACCTTAAACAATTCTTGTGTCTTCTCCAGAGTTTTTGATTATTTATCAAATAAAGGGTTCCAGTACCTCCCAGTAATGCTACATCAAATGAGATCATTAATAATCGTTTTCCTGCACGTAGTAGGTACTCAATAAATCACTTTTTCCTATACATCCTCTTTATTCAAATACGTCTTTTGGAGCAGAAAACCTTTGGGCTATTGAGAGGGTAGTAATAGCCAGATAATCATGTGTGGAAAATAGCTGAGGAAACAGGAAGGAGATTGCTCACAGGCACATTTCACTCCATTTGGAGGATTGGTCCATCTTTATCCCACACATCTACACTCCTAAAAACCCAAACAGTCAATATTTATGGGCCTTTTTCCTCATATCGTGCCCCTTCCTTTCTGCTGTCTTCTTTCTTTGCATACTTCTTCCCAACTAACCAAGAAGTCAAATTTCCTCTCAGGAACACAGACCAACTATAATGACATGTTGTTCCATTACCTCCTGTTCTCCAGCTAAAATGTCCAACTGCATTTAAAACATATTTCATCTCCACATAAATCACAGATATATATACGTGTGTGTGTGTGTGTGTGTGTGTGTGTATTTTGGTGGCACTGGGGATTGAACCCAGGGCCTTGTGCCTTTGAGACAAGCACTCTACCAACTGAGCTATGTCGCCAGCCCTAAATCACAGATATTAATGAGAAATACAATATGGGGGGGAAATTCTATCCTCAAGCTAATAGAGAAGTGCCTCCAGCCCTTCTGGGCAATAAATCCTACAGGGCATTTGTGATGGCCACCTCCCCAAACAGGCCACACATGGCAGAAGGTACTTGAGAAGGACAGAGTATCATGAAGACTCTGCCCAGGCAGAAGACTTAAGAGATTGGAAAGCTAAACTCCTGAATTTAACCCCAGATCGTCTCATTGTTGGAGAATATCTGGAAATGACAGAAGAGCTCCAGCTTCTGTTGGCTTATTTAAAATAACTACCACACCTACTAGAACCTTTTACGGAGCACTTACCATGTTCCAGGCACTGCATTAAACATTTTAATGCATAATTTAACAAATCCCTTAAACACCCTGTTGATGCGATCATCACATTAGCCATATTCACAGCAGAGCTTCCTTGCTTTAGAAAAACATATTCCTTGACCACCCAGGGTTCAGAGTCCTCCTCTTGGGAGTCGAGCCTCTCTATGTACCTTTAATCTCACGTGCTTGTTTTTCAGACACTATCCACTGCTTCTCGAAGACAATCTGTTCCTTTCTACTGTGTGTATTTACTGCTGCTGTTCCCTGCCACTGGACTCCCACTCCTCTGCCTTGTTTTGGAGACCTGTGTACCCTGTGAATGCCAACAAATGCCAAGATATCTGCGCGTGCACCTGTGAGCTGCTTGTCCTCGCATGTCCTGAACCTCCTCCCAGTGCAAGGCAAATGGCAGGTGCTCAGTGAAGACTGGCTAAATGAACCAATATTCTCTCCTGAAAAATAATCAACAATCGTGGGATGATAGGTTAACAGACAGTGATTCAGAACACAGACACTAAGGCCAGATGGCCTTGGTTCAAGACCAGTTTCACCATTTCCTGGCTATTGACCTTGAACAACTTACCCACTCTATGCCTCAGTTTCCCTTATCTTTAAAATAGATGATAACTTTAATACCAGCCTCATAAAGCAGTTGTGAGGTTTAAATGACATAATACATGTAAAGCACTGAGAACCATATCCTTTATCTAAAAAATGTTATATGAATTTGCTGTTACTATAGAGCTAACTATATATTTAGTAAACTAAACTCAAAATATATTGAAGTTATAATATCAGTTAATGTTTAAAAAGATAGCATTTAAGTCTCTTAAGTGTACTGCAAATAACTTTAAGTTTATATAACTTGATATTAGATTTCACATAGTAAATAACTAAAAATCTATTTTCCCAGTGCTGGGCATATATTAAACACTTAAATTTTATTGAATGTCCATTTCCCACCAAGTTGACTTTACATATTTTTTTAGCTTTATTTAACTATATCATTCTCTGTTACAATCTATATACTCTATAATGTACAATAATATGTAAGAACTAAAATGAAAACCGAGGGTTCCAGCCAGCAGAAGCTGCTAAGCAACAACTTGCAAAAAGATTCCATGTGTCATGTGATAGAACACATGTTGCAAAGAGTTCCTGTAAGTCCACATGAGACAGGGTAAAAGAGTTACACACCTACAGCTATGGTGAATATAAGGTGTCCTCAAGTGGAAAACACCACTATTTCCATTTTAAAGGAATCCAACTTGAGGGTAATTTTCAGTGCAAGATAATAAGGTGGCCAGAGTCTTATCAGACTTGACTATATCTGCAAAACTGGAAAAACATGTTCTGATGCAAAGGGGGGAAAAAAAATCCAAAGTCCACCCTTTAACCCAAGCCCAAGATTCTTTCCTTGCATGCCTGGCCAAGAGCAAAGTGGTCATTCTGCAATAGAGAGATGGATGTCAATGACAGCCTGATACCAGACATGCTTTCTTTCCATTATATAAAGGAATTCACCAGCAAGTTAAAAGATCATGCAATTCAGGAAATAAAGACCAAATGTTTTTACTCAAAGGCACTTTTATTAGGATGACAAACTTGAAAGGTTTCTACATCCTGCTTGCGGGAAGGATGAAGCACTGTAACAGGCTTCAAAAACCTGGAGTGGCCTTGGAGTGGGAAGCCTCCTAACCTCCCCGCTGACTCAGGAGATGCTGCCGTGGGAGGGTTTGCCCAGCAGCAACCCAGAAATCCACTGAGTTGATGGGAGATGGGTGTCAGAAAGGCACAACAACAAGCCTGACTAATGCACATAAAAGGGATCATCTCATTCTCAGCCCAAGAACCACGCGGTAAGCAAAATCTCCATCTCCCTGTTGGAGCTTCCCAAGTCCCCACTGCAGCTCGGCTCCCCTGTGGGCTTCAGGTTGCTCACCTTGTAGGTTCCAAGGGGACTCATCATCAACACTGTCTTTCCCACCCCTGATGACAGCTTTTTTCCTCAGGCCCCCCTCACCTCTGAGCAAATTGGACCTGGACTTGATCTGTGGGCTGTGTTGCCACACATCCCCTCCATCAGCATGACATCACCTCTAGGATCAATAAAGTCTCCCAAGCTCTGCCACCTCTTATCAGTTCATGGACCACTGGCATCGCCACTCATCCTGTCACCTGGGCTCCTCCTATCTCTTGGCCTGTTTCCATATGGGCTCTGCTGCACTCCATTTTCCTTACACTGTGAATCACATCACTCCCCACATTAAGTCAATCAGGGTGGGAGGAATCACTTCCAATGTTCTGTGGTACAGCAGGATAACTAGAGTTGACCACAAGTCATTGGAGATGTCCAAATAACTAGGAGGGATGATTTAGAATAGTCCCAACACATATGAATGATGTATAATCCAAGGTGATAGATCTGCCAATTGCCCAAGTCTGATCACTACACATTGAAGATGTATTGAAATGATACACTGTAAGCCAGGCACAGTGACGCACACCCGTAATACAAAGAGATCAGGAGGCTGAAGCAGGAGGATCTCAAGTTCAAAGCCAGCAAGACCCTTTGCAACTTAGTGAGACCCTGTCTCAAAATAAATCTAAAAAGGGGCTGGCGATGTGGCTTAGCAGTTACTCACCTTTGGGTTCAATCTGTGGTATCTAAAAAAAAATAACACACTGTACCTCCTACATATGTACAATTATTATATTGATTTAAATATAAATATATATATATATATATATATATATCTCTCTTATACACATNTTCCAATGTATAACCACATGAGGGAGAAGAGTGTGTAAGAAATACACGTGGGGGGGGGCAGTGCTTTTTTTCTTGGGATTAAAAAAATAAAGAATTCAAGTGGGTGGCGAAAGCTCAAGAAAAACAATCAAATCAGCTATAGAACAAAAAGAAGTATAATAAGCGACCACAGATAGGAAAGTGTTTAAAGTACATAAGAGAAAGAAAAGAACATAGTCTCCAAGGTAAGGAAAAAGAACAGTATAGAATATGCATACACAAATACAGGGTTTTTCAAAGTAATTTTATGGGGAAATATTAATTAGCCAGTTAATAGCAAAGTGTCCTTCTGTTGAAATAACAAACAAATACATTTAACAGAGGGATACAGAATTTATATATATATATAAAATTTTAAAAAGCATCCAGTGGATTCTCGCCTTTAGAATAAAATCTAAACTATGTACAAAAACTACCTGCCATCTGCCAGCCTCTTTGACCTCACCTCCTTCTTTCCAGCCACCTGTCAAAGACACCCCCAGTCACCCTAACCAAAGTAGGCACACCCCTGCCCTACTTCCCTGTCACTTTGACACATTACCCTGTTTTATTTTATTCTAAAGCTCTTATGTATGCCTCTGTTTATTATTGTTTTCCCTCACCCTGACAATAAGGACCTTCTCTGAAGAGTTGATGCTCTATGCAGAGCAGTCTGGCATGCTACTGGGCATTTTGTTGAATGAAATAATAAATGAAAAAAGAAAAAGAATAAACATAATCTACAATTATATTAAATGGAATTCCAGTAAAGTACTGATTTTATTTGTAAGCGTGAGCCCCTGCTGTTTGAAGAGCCATATCTGTTTGAAGAGCTGGCTGGGTGACTTTAGAACCAATTACTCAGCATCTTTACTTTCAGTTTCATCACCTGGGAAAGGAGCATAGTAAGAGCACAGTAATCTTATAAGAGCATAGTAATCTTATAGAGTCCTGAGGCAGGAGGAAGGAGCAGTACCTAAATGCTGAGCACTATACCTAGCACATGCTATATATTCACTTAGTGTTAAGTGTTAGTGGAGGATGGTGTTCCAGTAATCTTAAAAACAAGAATATTAGTTTTATTATGGAAATTAATGTACCACCCAAGTAGTGGTTCCCCAAAACTGAATGACGGGGTGAAAAATCATAGCTAAGTTTTTCTTCTCATCCCCACCAAACTACACTACCCTCCAAGATAGGCATCACGCCTGCCTCTTCAGTCCCCTAGAATACCCAAGAATCTTGCCAACCATTATCTCTGTGTTTGGGTGTCTCCTTGGTACAGCAGATGGTTTTGATTAAGAAAAAGAGCTCGAAGATCAACTTTATGTAACCTGGCCTCAACTTTCCCACCAACCTCATATTCAACTAAAAATGAATTAAGATTTCTCTCTATTCAAAAAAAAAAAAAAAAAGTACAAGGGAGGATGAAATGATTGTGAACATGGAATCTGGAGTCACACTGACTGTGATTTCAAATGCTCACTACTCACTCACTGGTCACTTGGTGTCTCTATGCTCAGGTTCCTGGTCTGCAAAACAGTAAGGATCAAGCCATTGCGTGCATCACAGGCTTGTTGTAAATGCTGTATGAAAGCACTCAGCATGGTGGCTAAAGCCTAGGAAGTGACCATGATGATGACGATGAGCTTCAGCTCAAAACCTGTAGTATCTTTCCAAAGGGCAAGTCTACTCTTCACATATCTGCTCTAACAGCTTTAATGAATGCACATTGCCTATGAGGGAAAGTTCAAAATCCTGAGTGAGGGATACTAGGCATAGTACAGATTCTTCATATCGAACTTTTCCAACTTCATTTCACATCATTCCAAAGGCTCCCTTCACTCAGATCCAGAATTTGTGCTTCAAGCAATCAACACTTTTTACCAACCCATGAGCAAACCCCCATCCTATGGCCTTTTATTTCTCCAGCTATTTCACTTACAAAATCCCCTTCCTGCTCCTTTCTACCTGATGATCAAGACACTCCCACCCAAAATATGTTCCCTTTGGTTCCCTAAAATTTTCAGGTAGTCAGTGGCTCCTACCTCTAAACTTTCACATCATAACGGAGAAAACTGGATATACATGCAATCCTTGGTTGTTATTTGCTGGCTTAACTTCTCTGTCTCTTCTTGATGACACCTTGAGGGCAGATTCTTGTTTGCTTCTTTTTGCATAATTCCTGACTTCCAAGAGATGTTCAATCAATGAGCAGTTGATTGGACAAAGAGATAGTCAATTCCAGCATAGGATACCAAAACTGCAAAAATTATTCTGAAAGTCAGAATCCTAAATGAAATCAGTTGCATGATAACCATTTTTTGAACCACAATCTTGTCCATTTACATGTCTTTTGGCCTCTAGTTCCTCTATGTTGTATTATTTCTCTGCCCTTAGAGTTTGAGCCTTTTTATCCAAAGATAAATCAATATGTACATACTTTTAAGCTTTTCCAAGTAAATAGTTATAAAGGTTTTACTGGTTTAATAGTTTCCCCAGTCTAAAGGGATTCAAATACATCATACTAAGCTATGACTTTATTTATTTTTTAAAAAAATTATTATTAAGGTTTTAGTAGATCAGATGCAATTTGGAAATGTCTCTTTTCTCCTGGACAGGAGAGTCTCTAAGATATTGCCAAATCTCTAGAGAACACTTGAACTATGAAGTTCTAGTGCTCTAGAGAACACTTGAACTATGAAGCTAATCTATGAAAATAAACAAGTGTCAAGGAGTCCGTGATCAAGTAAGTTTAGGGGAAGACACATGTTCCATCTATTTACTGAAAAGTCACAGAGAATGTTTGCATAGTAAAGGCTTTGAGAGACCCACCAATGAAAAACTCAGTATTTCCCAAGAAGTTAAAACAACCCTTTCATGTCCCTTGGAATAGAGTTCATGGAACTCACTCTGGCCAATACTGCACTATTTCACCTCTAAATATCCCAATACAAATAGTCTTCTGATCATAAATAATCTTAATTCATACGTGGTTGAATGGAGGTTTAAAGGGCACTGGGCACTATCACCCATGCAGGTGTTCACACCTATCCACGTGTCCCTGACAAGTTATCACTAAAGCATGTATAAAGGGGATAGAGAGGACATGACTTGTTGCAGCTGGCAGGAGTGCCTCCTTTTGCAGAACCAAAATCTGTTTCTCTATAGATTCCATCCATTCGTTTTATTTGAGCTTCTTGGAGTTGCAAAGAAAAAAGCAAAAAAAAAAAAAAATCATCACTTTTTTCAGTCAGAAGCTTAAACTATTACATAGAATCTTTGGTTGGGAATAGAATAGCAATCAAAAAACCTACTTCCCTCTCCATCTGAAAAGGAGACCTCCCCCCACCACCCAAAAAAGAAAAGAAAGAAGAAAAAAAAACTCACAGTGAAGATTTGCAGATACCTAGCATACCACGCCATTATTAGCAATGTGCAATGATTAGGAGATAATGACCCAGAGCCTTTGAAGACTGAAATGAAGTTCCCGTGCAGTGACACCTGTCCAATGTGAAGAGTCCTAATTTGACAACAAAACAACCTAAATCCCTTTTATGGGGTTAGGAGTTTGTCTTAGGTAATAAACACTTAAGTAATTAGGTGGATTTTTATGGAGAGAGCTATAAACTGAAGCATGGGGAAAAAATTTGGATAATAGGCTAACGCCCATGAAGGTGGGTATATAAGAGCCAGGGCAGAGGAGAGGAGCATTGAGACACCTAGACACTTCTCAACAACCCAACAAAAACCCAACTCCCAACACCATGTCCTGCTGCATTGCCCGCTGCTGCAGTGTCCCCACCGGCCCTGCCACCACCATCTGCTCCTCAGACAAGTCCTGCCGCTGTGGAGTCTGCCTGCCCAGCACCTGCCCCCACGAGCTTCACCTCCTTCGGCCCGTCTGCTGCGACAACTGTCCTCCACCCTGCTGTCAGCCTGATACCTATGTGCCAACCTGCTGGCTGCTCAACTCTTCCCACCCAACTCCTGGCCTGAGCGGGATCAACCTGATGACCCACGTTCAGCGTGGCTGTGAAAACCCCTGTGAGCCCTGCTAAGAAGCCAAGTCTTCCACAGGTGCAGTGACATGGCTGCTCAGCGGCATCCACAGCAGCTGGCCTTCAGCACTTGCTCCTGCCTACATCAGAGCTAAATCAATCCCAGCTGCCAGGGCCGAGTCTTAAGGATTTGCCCAACTTCTTACCACCTGGCTTCTCTGGTTTAGTGGGAGACCTCTTTCTTTTAGGCAATTTCACTGCTCTTTGAGAAACAACCATTTTTGACTCTTCACTAATAAACTTCATTCTGGCTTAGCAAATATAGCCTTGTGAGTGTCTATTTCTTTGTTTCCTCTCAGGGAAAGTGGAATGCCTATCTCTACTTGAACCCAGGATTCACCCCAGAGGAATGTGAGCTGTAATGGTGGAATTCATTGAAAAATGAGATACTGGTTCTTTTTGAATGGGCTGAAAAGTGAAAAATTCAGAAGGTCCTTCTAGAGGCTCTTTTCATTTAATAGATATTTTTGAAGACTTCCACTGTGCCCAGCACTATGCTAGAATCTAGAGATAAATATTATATTTTTAAAATATTTGATAAGTCTAGTTTCCATTGATTCTTCCATTGATTTTTCTTCCTTAATTGACTAAATACGTTGATCATTGTGCTGGCATGCAGAAATAATTTTCACTCCCTTGGTCAAGAGTCCTCATAAAATTCCAAGATAAAAACACAAAACAATTTGAAGATATATATATATATATATANTATATATATATATATATATATATATATATATATATATATACATCCTTTTCTTAATATATGCTGTCTTCCAGAAAAATCAGTTCTGAATGAACATGATTAACTGATTTTTGGACAAGTGGATTAAAACCATGTATCACATTCCTGTGATAACTCTGCTGGCTAGACCTAGTGGGGCTCTGCTGCCCTTGGCTTCCCTTATGCCCTCAAATGACTTGCATTTGTCATAACTCTGCTTACAAGTTTACCAGTCCAAGTGACATTTACCAATCCTGTCATCGAAATATATTTAAAATATCAGACCACAGTGCAGTATTCTGTTTATACCAGTCTCCTAATTCTGAAAGCAAAAACATACCATTCCTCTTAGAATCAAATTTATATGATACAAATTTGATTTTTTTTTATATGATATTTTTTTTTATATGATTTATATGATACAAATTTTTTTTTTTTTAGTTGCCTAAAAAAAAAAAAATCCAAATGCAGTGAGGTCTTCTCAGGAAGGACTCAGAGTGTAATCTAGTTGTATGTTTTCTTGAATTTACCCTAGGACTTTGGGGCAGCTGTTTTCTCTGAGTCTTGATGGCCTCATTATTACAGTAGTTTACTCTCTGTTCCTGGTTTCCCAGAGCCTCCGTTTTCTTATTATTCTTCTCTGTCCTGCTTATTTCTCAGGATTATTGGGCAGCTCAAATGAGCAGAGTAGAAACCACCACATCCACAGCATTGAGACTAATGGTGAGAGCGCACGTCAGACTCTCGCCATCACTGCACACAGTGGTTCCCAGCTTTGTCTCCAAAAGCCATCTTTTTTCGTTTTTGAAATATGTATTTTCCCAAATGTATTTCTTCAATAAAAATATATTAACTCCTTCATTTTATTCATAAATACATTTATAAGTATCACTGTGGAATTTAGGATCAATGTAAGGTAGCCACTCTTACCATGTCAAGTTTGTAAGGAATAACTCCTCCAAGTGTGCTATTACTACTACCTCTATGAACATTTTGCAGGAAAGAGCCCTTAGCTAGTGAAAAAATTTTAAAAAAGAAAAACCTGAACCCAAGAGATGTGTGTCTTAGTTCTAGTTCTGCCATGGGCTGCCTCTGTGACCCTGAGCAAGTCACTGAAGCTCTCTGGGTCTCAGGTCTTAAATCAGTCAAATGGACCGGCTGATCACATCATCTCAGAAATCATTTTCGGTGTTAACAAACTGGGTTCCAGATCACCCAGAAGACTCTATATAACAAGTACCCCATGGCTCTAAACAACCCCATTCCACCTTGCTACTTTTAGTGCTTTCAGTAGCAAAAACTGACATCTCCACTGGATGCCCTAGTAATGCCTTACATGCAGAATCTCATCTGTCCTTAACAAAATCACACAACTACCATTATTCTCCCCGACTTATAAGTGAAAAAAACTGAGGTTGAGAAAGACTATTCCTGGGCTAGGGTTGTGGCTCAGGGGGTGCAGTGTTTGCCTAGCATGTGTGAAGCAATGGGTTTGATTTTCAGCACCACATATAAATAAAATATAGATCCATCGACAACTAAAAAAAAAAATATTTAAAGAAAGACTATTCCTTCCAAAAGTTACACACATTCTAAGTGACAGAGAAAGAATACTAAACTTAGAATTGCCTGAACCTGAAATCCCTTCTGTGTCCACTATCTCCCCTGCAGACATCAACATGTCAAAGAGAAATTTAATCACACGTGACTCTTTATTCAGGAGAATTCATGGCTCTCTTTATTCATATGCCACATGGCACATTCTCTGCTGTCCCTCCAAATTGTGTATTGGTTGTACACAGTAACTTGGCTTGCTCTGAGTAATTATAGTGTAAGACAAGATGAGCGTAGTCAAGGAGTGTAAGAAAAACTCTTTGTGTTTCCAAAGTGAGAATAAATCATATTTAAATAATTTTAAAGCTAGACTTTAAGTACTGACTATCGATGTCAGACAGGAGCACTGGCTGGCTCATTGACCTTGAATTGAAATGCAGAACATTTGGCCACCCAAACACATTTTCAGTTTTCTCAATGAGCATCAATAAAACCTAGACCAAGGTAGAACAAACTACCCTTCAAGTTAATAATTGTTTATTCTTGACAATGGAATAGAAAACCTACGCATTTCACTTTTCCTTCAAATTGTTCTTGGCATCCAGGACTTTCTTTTCATTCTAGAATAATCTAGACCCTGATCATTGCCAGTCTCCCAGTTGACCTTGAGTTAAATATTCTATGCCCTTCCCTCTGCTCAATCTGTACCTTTGCCAGACCAAGGTTCTGGCCTGATAAATATTGGTTAAATGGAATTGCTCAAAACGTGATAACAATCCAAGATTTTTGTTTTTACTGAATCAAGGCTCAGCTCTTCGGGGTGGTTGTTAAGACCCTGAATAATGTGGGACAGTCATTATCACCCAATCTTACTTGCTACTGATCTAAAGAAACACGTAGCTTACACTCTAGTCATAATTATGCCTTCGATACAATAGTCAAGAGCATGTTCTCTGAAAGTCTGTCTTGCTTTAAATCATACCTCTATCATTTATTTGGCCAACTGTCAAATAAGATTAAAAACAAATCGTGCCTCATAAATCTGTAGGGCAGGTTAAATTAATTAAAACATATGCAATTAAAAATTCTGCATGTGAGGACAATGTGTGCTAATAATCAAACTCTCTAAGTCTACCTTTTTATACTCTGCTCTGTGATGTTGGGGTGAGGACTCCTTTGGCTGATTTTCTACAAGGTTCTACCTATAGAGGGCACTAGAAGGAGCCTACAAGTCCCAAGGAAGGAAGAAGAGTCTTGTTGCCCCAGCAGCCATCATTTATCTGACAGCAGCAATGGTTCTAGTCTCTAGCTTCTTTTGGAACTCTGAAAACCAGTGTCATTGCACCTCAGAGAAACACCAACATCCACAAAATAGCGATGTTTCCCTGCAAAGGTCCAAAGCCCAGCCCTCTGGGGCCTCCCTATGAGCTTCAGAGTCAAGAGCAACACCAGGCAGTACCCAGAACCAGAGCCCAGCTCTGCAGGCCCACTTCCAAGCTTCTTGGTTCAAATAGCCCTAACCTCTTCTCTTCGTTGTCCAACCCTCAAGTGGGTCACTGCTTTCTGGGTTACCCCAGTTTTCCTTTTTTGTTATTTCAGATCTCCAATACCTAGCTAACAAATTCCCTATATTAAAATTCTCTCTGTTGAAATGTATGAGTTTACCTTGCTTGCATGTTTTCCTGAGGTAAACTTGATCCAAAAATCATGTAATAAATGCTAGCTGTAAGTATTTGACTGCCTTCCTTAAATATTAATTCTATATATTCCAGTTTCCAGATTCCACCCCATAATCAAGGCACTATGCTAGCACTGGAGATACCAAGATGAATTAGATAATGTCCCTGTTTTACAGGGGATTGCAATCTAGCAAAGATAATCAATGTATGTACAAAGTGCTATGGGTGGAGATGGGGTTCACCAAAGTCACAAAGGTAGGAGTTGCCAATTGTGTCTGGGGCAGGGGCTGAGAGTAGGGGATGGGATAGCATCATAGAAGATGTTATTGCTTTTCTTGCCTATAATGCACTTACTTACCTCTTTTCTAAGTATTTATGATCAAAAATAACTTAATCCAAATCTTCCATTAAGGTTTCTTTGATGACCTCAATTCTCTTTCATACTATCTTCTACTATGGGAATTCTTATAGTAGCCACAGAAGAACCTGCCATATATTGAATCACTTGTTCAGGCCACACAAAATGATTTACATAAGTAAATCTCATTTAATATTTATTTAACCCTGGCAATAAAACTATAATCCGTAATTATTATTTTTCCCCAAAGTTGGTATTTGAGAACACTGAATCCCAGGGGCTGGGGTTGTGGCTCAGTGGTAGAGCACTCACCTCTCACGTGTGAGACCCTGGGTTCGATCCTCAGCACCACATAAAAATAAATGAACAAAATAAAGATATTGTGCCCATGTATAACTAAAAAAATATATATATACTTTTTTAAAAAAACTGAATCCCATGGAGATTAAAGAACTTGATCTTGGTCTTACAACTCATAATCAGAATTCAAACCTAGCTCTAAAACTCACTCCATTCCCCTACCAAGTACTTAATTAAATGATGTTTGGATCATGTGTTGGTGTATCTTCAATATTCATTTATTCCCTCAAATTTGTGAAAACACACCAACATGAACCTGGTAGAAAAAAGCACCACAGGTTTTGACTTCCCACAGGTACCAAGGATACACAATCTGAGAAGGGTCATTCCTTATCTCCGAAATATCACTCTAGATTCTTCACACTCTACAATGATCACCTGTAAGAAGAAATTCTGTTTGGTAGAACAGAGGAAAGCCAGGGCAGATATGGATGTGTAAACGTGTCAACGAGTTCATGGAGAACCGTACTGACACCATTTTGAAATGGCAACAGGAAGCAAGTTTGAATGCAGCAATACAACCAAACAAATCTGAAGGAGAACTCGTCCCATGGCAGATACGTAACCTAGTGAGTTATTTGTGTAGGCTTATGCAAACAACAATAAGGAAACATTCAGATAGATAGAAGCCAAGTCCCTGAAATAGGTGGATATAAAAGACCCACCAGAGACAACTTCGTAGAAGAAAACTCTTCCTTCCTTGGCAACGAAATACCAACCTGATCCACTGTCACCATGTCTTGCTCGGATTCCTGTCTCCAAAGATGCTGCAATGTCCCCACTAGCCCAGCCACCACCATCTGCTCCTCTGACATTTGCTGTCCATCTGAGATCTGCCTGCCCAGCACCTGCCCACACAAGATCAGCCTCCTTCAGCCCACCTGCTGTGACACCTGCCCCCCGTCCTGCTGCATGCCTGATGCCTACGTACCATCAAGTTGGCTGCTCAACAAGTGCCACCCTACCCCAAATTTGAATGGGATCTCTGTCATCACCTACGTCCAATCTTGTGAGTGTGAACCTTCTTGCTGCTAGCCAAAAATGTTTCAAAGAGCTTGCCCAGCTGAGCATAATGGTGCACACCTGTATTTCCAGAGATTGGGGAGGCCGAGGCTAGAGTTTCATAAGTTGGAGTCCAACCTCAGCAATTTAGTGAGGTCCTAAGCAAGTCATTAAGACCCTGTCTCTAAATTAAAAAATAAAACAACTGGGAATGTAGCTCAGTGGTAAAGCATCGCTGGGTTCAATCCCCAGTATAAAAAGAAAGAAAAGATGAATGAATTTTTCTACATTGCCCTAAGGAACTTCAATAATCATAAGAGCTGTTTAAGCAAATTTCCTTTAACTAAGCTCTATGGAAGATGATCTGAACTTGTGCCTTTGATTTTGAAGAAGTATTGTATCACAATTTTGAACAATGATTTCAAGGAAATGGGGGGAAAATGCTATCCCGATTGTCCTTATTTTAAAACTAAATAAACACCACTATTTGCCAAAACATGCACTGTCTTAGTGTTTAATGCTATAATTACCCGACTCTTGACACATGCATCATGAAGCCATAAATACACCCGGCAGAATTACACTTTCTGATGACATCAACATAAATCTCAGAGCCAAAAAGGAAATTGTACAGGGATATGTTGATATCTGAGGAAAACCACGTGGGTGACAAGATATGTGTTTTAAATTCCAAGGTCATCGCCTACTTTAAATTTTTATTTTTCTCCTGCCTATCTAAATAAGCTCACATGTGTCCTTTAAAAGGCAGAGAAGTTCATCAACATGGACATCAACATACTCACATTCTAATGTGTGATTTAATCCAATTCAATAAATATTTATCAAATGCCTACTGGGATCCAAGGATGGGCTCAGGTACTTGAAAGAGACAAGCAAGATTAAGATACCATTCCCACTTTCAAGGATCTTGCAGCGGAGTAAGGCAAACGTAAGTGAGACTATGGTACAGAGCAGAATGAAATAGATCTAAGTGAAAAGATGGGCAGCACAGTGTGTGAGAACAGAGAAAAGAATGAGACCATCTGGAAGGATTTCATGAAAGAGATAACGTGAGCTGAAGCTTGAGGAATGAGTAGGATTTGAGAAACAGGATCAGAGAAGGACATTTTAAGCCAAAGAAACAATCTGAGGGAGGTCGCAGAGGTAGGTACAAAGTACCTAAGAGACTCGCCTTCATTTCTATATGATGTGACTTGGGATAAATGCAATATTTAAGCAAAACCTAAACCAACTTAATTAACATGGACAGGCTCTTCTTACAAATAATGGATGACACTCACTTCCTGATGACATTTAGTATTTTCCACAGATATTTTTTCGGTCATCTTCTCTTTTAAACTGATCATATATTGGTTTTGGTAAGAGCCTCTCGGAAACAACTCACCAAAGAATCTCTACTTTGTGTTTATTTGATAAACATTTGCTATCCAAAAAATTATGTCATTTAGATTTCACTAACTGAATGGGTTTGGGCTGATCACAAGGAGATGTGGGAGGATGTTGGATTCATAGAATATCACACACTGGAGATTATTCATTCCAACTACCTCACCTGCCAACCACCAGGAAGGCAAATCAAGGCCAATTGAAGTGAAGAATGTTGTATAAGGAATTCCTTAAGGAATTTACAATCTCGTTGAAGATCCAAGAAATAAACAGGCTGAACAGGAAGTCAGTCCTGTTTGACAAAATGATTTCTAGGAATACCATAGTTCTCAACTGCATGGGGTCAGATCCCCTTCTAAACCCACTGCTACTCTGTGAAATGTATGGCTTCTTCTTTCATTCCCTGTATGTATCTCACTAATGTAAAAATCAATGAAAATCAACGTAGTTTTCTTTTAATAGTACTTTTCACAGAGGATAGCAGCTGGCTGGATCTCTCCTTCCAATGATTTTATACTCTGACTTACTTCAAGACTGGTGTAACTTTGAAAACAGAGACACTATTTAAAAAAAATAAAATAAAAACAGTAACACAATCTTTGGAAACTCAGTATAGATGTTTTTAAAATAATGAAAGTGAATTTAACCCTATTTCATTCTTTCTTCATGCTTTCTCACTAGAACCTGAATTATATCATCAGTAAATAAAGCAACTATGTTTGAGATGCATATAGCCAGATGAAATATTCATCTATATGTAGCCATATTCTTACTGACTTTATTGAGTTTAAAATGGCCCAATCAATTATTTGAATTGCTTATTCTAAAATTAGTAATTAGAAAGCACATCATGTTACTCATACTATGTGAACCTAAGGCAGAAAAAAACCAAGAAGACTTTAACCCCTAAAACTGTAGCTGAATTCTTAGGTGCACTGATTACCCACAATCCATGCAAGGTTTAGCATACCAGAACCCTGTGAAGATAAAATGTGATGATCTTGTGACAAAAATGACAAGTCAATGAGTCAAAAACATGATTAATTTAATAAGGGCAGGAGCCCTTAATTGACAAGAAAATACCAAACAGATTACAGAATTTAAATGGAAAAGAGTGACCCAAACAAAATTAAGGATACACAGCCTTCCCATTGGACCCACACCTTCTGGGGAGGTATATAAGAGCCTCAAAGTGAGAGGAGACATTTGAACCTCAGAAACCTCACCTTCCTAAGAGACCCAAGGCACACCTGACCCCCAACGCCATGTCCTGCTGTATTGCCCGCTGCTGCAGCGTCCCCACCGGCCCTGCCACCACCATCTGCTCCTCAGACAAGTCCTGCCGCTGTGGAGTCTGCCTGCCCAGCACCTGCCCCCACACCATCTGGCAACTGGAGCCAACCTGCTGTGACAACTGCCCCCCACCCTGCCACATCCCTCAGCCCTGTGTGCCCACCTGCTTCCTGCTCAACTCCTCCTATCCCACCCCAGACCTGGAGACCATCAACCTCACCACCTACACTCAGCCCAGCTGTGACCCCTGCATCCCAAGATGCTGCTGACCGGTGGCCACTTTGCTCAGTGTCTGATACTGAAGGAAGCCCCCAGATGCTGCCCAGCCAGTTTTCACTTGCCTTGGTAGTTTAGCAGATGTTAAGGTAGACCAGATGGCCCAGATATGGAAACCTTACTTTGACATTAATGGAAAGAAAGCCAAGAAAATTAATTATGGTTATTTTGCCAGATAACCATTTGGTTCATTTGAGCATGTGAATGTCTTCTGTTATCATAATGCTATTGAATTCTTTAAGACTTAAAACTATGTTTTCTTCATCATGTTGCTTCCTGGATCTTATTTCCTGTATTGAGTATTTTCAAAGAGGCAAAGGAAACTACTGGTGGGTTTCCTAATAAACTTTATTTCCCTGGCCACATGTGTTCTTTATTTATGTTAGAGGCTTTGGTATATTTCTTCCACTAAAAAAAATAGTAAAAATAAAGATAAGATGGTTATTTTAATTTTTAAAAAGTTACAATTAAAGGAATGTTTGGAACTAGCTTGCTAATATGGCTTACTAACTTTTAATTGGCTGTCTTCTATGTTTGCCTTCTCTTACTCAGATAAAAATAATTTTGGGGTGAGCCAACATTTATTTACCTGATTTTTACTAGATGAATCACATGTATTAATTCATTGAATCTAAAAAAACTGCAATAATAGATGAGAAAAATGAAGCTTTAAGAGTTATTCACCCTTCTTATGAAGTTAGTTACTAAAAAAAAAAAAATAGAATTTAACCCCTGGTTTATCTGACTGTAAAGCAGAATTCCTTCCACCACATACATCTTAAAGACTCTAATACCAAAGAAAGTTATGACATCAATTTAAAATATGCAAGAGAAATAAAAAGTGTAAGATTCTTTAACAAAATCTCATCCAACTGTAATAGAAAAATCTATATTGGCTCATAGATTCAAATGGGCTGCTTGGAGGCTGAGGCGGGAGGATTGCAAGTTCAAAGCCAGCTTCAGCAACTTAGTGAGACCCTAAGCAACTTAGCAAGACCTTTTCTCAAAATAAAACACAAAAAAGGGGATAGGAATGTGGCTCAGTGCTTAAGCACTCCTGGGTTCAATCCTGGGTAACAAATAAATAAAAGGGCAGGCATTCTGGGTGATTTAGTGGGCATATCTATTTCGGTTTCATTCTCCATTAGAGAGAACTTAAAGGGATCAACTCTAGTAGCAGCGCACTAGAAGCACATCTCCATTTGCTACCATATAAGCACAGAAGTTCTGTCAAAGTTATCGCTAGAATGTCAATGCTTGTGAAATGGACACCTAGAGCTAAAACATTGGTGTAATGCCTTAACTGATTTCATCAGCCTACTTTAATTTTTTTTCTCATGCACATTATCTTTCTCTGAAACTAGAAAGTACACACACACACACACACACACATATATATATATGATGTATGTATGTACAGATATAAAATGTTTATATGCAATACATAAGTAACATATATGTAAAATAATAAATGTAGTGCATATATAATCCATGATACACACACACACACATACCAAACATATAAAGACACAAGCCAAAATCTGAAAAAGCATTGAGGAAAAAAATCAAAAGAATGTTTGTGGGGAGAAACAAAGACAAGGCAAGGAAGAGGCAAAGCAAACACTTTTAAATAAACACATTTTTAAATGTCCTTGAAGTGACTGTCAATCTTTTCAGAGACGGATTACTCTGAGGGTCTCATAGGTTCTTTGTAGCTCAACTTTGAATGAACGGAACTTAGAAGCCATGGGGTAGAAGAGACACAACCTAGGAAACTGCCCACAAAATGCTAAAAATCTAGGTTCAGTTCATTTGCTCAATCTTTTGGCCGATATTTCTTGAGTGCTTTCTCTATGCCAGTCCTGCATTCATGCTAGGAGTATAAACACAAAAGAAATGCTATCACCTAAAGTGCCTTCAACTTTCTCCCAAATCTGGTGCGGACTGATAAGTTCCCATAAGCACAACACACGTGGACTATATAGGTCATATGAGTGCAGTTACCATGCTCTGTGATTCCTGATGAGACAAGGACGCAGTGGACCATAACAGCACACAGGAAGAGTAACCCAAACCCAGATTTGGTGATGCAGTGTCGGGGATGAGCAGTAGTAGGCAGGGAAATCCTCCAAGATCTCTCCAGTAAAAGCATGAAAAGGTGAATAAGCAGTGGGGGGCGGGGCGGGAGCCTCTGATCCGGAAAGAAGAGCCACTCAATGAATCACAGAGGCACTGAGAGCTTGGTCTTAAAGTACAGGAGCTGGGAATGGGGGGTGGGGGGTGGGGGTGAGGATGCATCCAAGGGGAGAAGACAGTGAGGCCCAAAAGAGAGACAAAGACCCCCAGAGCAAGAGGGGTTCAGCTGAAACCTCAAAACGATGAAAGATGTGAAAGCAAAAGATTACCAGTTATATTTTCGCTTCTGTTTCTTTTCAAAATCAATCTTTGATTTGTCCTCACTGTCACAGATACCACTACTGACTATAGGAAAGCATAATTGAAACTGCACAAGGTATTAGAGAGAGAGAGAGAGAGAGAGAGTATGGATTTTCAAAGTGCTAAAAATCTACCATTTACTCAAGTGTTTCTCTTATATTAGCTTAAAGAAAAATGAGAACTTTTGGTTTTAGAAATAAAATATGTTTTGTATCTCTGACACATCGTTCAAACTTCCACTGTTAACCACCTAAAAAGTATCTCAGTCCTGATAGATCCTATATTTAGCTTTTAACAAGTTAGTCAGCAAGCCATGTAAAGCCAATTTCCTTGCCTTTCTGAACTCCCTATCTTCATTTATAAACAAAGAAGAGTAATTCCCAGGTCTCTTAGGCCACTGCAGAGAAAATGCATCTTTTTTTTTCTTAAGTTCCATGCATTTTTTATTTGACAAATGCATAATGTCATGTATCCACCATTCCAGTATCCTATAGAATAGTGTCACTGCCTTAAAACACCCCTGCACTTCATATATTATTTATTTATTTATTTATTTTCATATATGAGAAAACACATCTTAATAAACACTGAAAGTCTTTTCAATAAAAGAGATGAATTGATCAGCCTACACTTATTAGCTTTATAACTGTTTCTATCCTACAATCTTCAGTCTTACTTATAATTAGAGAAGCTTGATGTTCTACATAAACAATCACAATGCTTTTAACCTTTTATGGTGAGCCTGAAGTCATGTTGCATTCTGAATAGGAGATTGATATCTTTATCCCATGAAATGCTAATTGTGTCTGCAGGTCACTTTTCCTTTGCAATGTTTCCTTAAAATATCAAAATTAATTCCTTTTTGTTGTTGTTGTTGTTTGCTCTTAGAGCCCAGTATTTTTCATTTTATAATGTTTAATAGCAGCAATTTATAATAATACATTATATGTGGTAAACCTTTCCATCAGACTATAAATTCCATGGGGATAATGTTTATTTTGTTCATTCTTGAATTGCCAGCATTTATCACAGGACCTGGTACATGGTAATCACTCAATAAATGCTTATTGAATTAATTTTCAAATAGTGAGTGAAATATTTATCAGTCCTGAGTAATAGGGTATGCAACTTGGCAGATATCCATGCAAAAATAAATTGGGGAAGTCTTGGGCCACCAGGAGAAGTCACGAATCTTCTCTTTCAAGTAAAGCCATAGGGAAGTTTTTCAAATTTTTTTCGATTCATTAATTTATATGCTAACCACTTTCTTTTCTTGTAGGCATGAATATTAATTGATTCATTTAGTTGATGTGCATTTTTTAGGTTAATGTTTCTTATTTCCTATAAGACTGTTCTCTTTGTTTTGGGGTTTCTGTTTGGTTAGTTTGGTTGTTTTGTTTTTGTAGTACTGGGGATTAAACCCAGGGCTGTTCTTTAGCTCTTTTTTTTTTTTCTCTTCTTCTTTTGACTGTTCCTTTCATCTTTACTTTGCCTTGAATTTGATCTGCAACTGACTTCATTGATGGTGATAATTTATTTTTTGTATTATGCTTTATGGTTATCCATGGACTTTAACCCTTTTTATCTCATGTGAACCTCACAATAATCTTCTAAGTCGAGGAATATAGCTATTATTGCTATTATTTTGCAGAGGGGGGGAAAAAGGAGATGAGCCTTTAAAAAGTGAAATACTTGCCATAACAAGATGCGGGGAGAGGACCAGTAGCACTAGGACCAGCGAAGAGGTCTTGTGGCTCCTAAAGCAGTCCTCTTGGGTCTATGGCTCCAATTGCAAAACATACAGACATGCTCACCTTTAGACCCTCACAGGTAGACCTAAAGGAGGAGACAGGAAGAATGGAGAAGAACCATGGCTGGGAGGGCAAGTGAGTCCAAGCTGAGTGGAAATGGTTTGCGATGTCAGGGTAATACTATCCAGGAGCTCATGCTCGCTCTTAAACACTGAATTATGACTAAAGTCTAAATAATGCACTGGCGCTAAAATCCAGGTCTTTCTTCTATAGCTACCTGTGATCTGGGGAGAAAAATGCATTACATTGGAGAAAAAAAGAAAATGAAAATCAAATGTCAACCTATTAATCTAGCTCAGGCCCATAAGTTTGCTTTCCCTTCATCTCAATTTTACTTGAGTGTTAGCATTGTGGTCTTAAGTTATTCTTTCACTTAGTGTACATAGACATAAGCCAAAAATTCAATTTCCCCTCAAGGCAATTCAGTCCTCCATAGAAAGTTAAATGACCTTATGAAGGGTGTTTGAACTTACCTAGGTATGAAAAAAAAATACAAATACAATGATGGAATTTCATTTTTTACCCATACATTGACAAATACTTTAAAAATATTAAAGATATAGGGAAACAATATTCTCAAACACAGGTGATGGGAAAAGATAAATAGGAAAGAACAGATTTTCAGAGCCATGGTGGAGAGTAGAATGGCAATGACTATCAGGAGTTGGTCTTTAAAATAGTGTGAATTAACATTTGCCCCTAGAGTTCTGCCTAGTAATTGTATCTGTTTCTGAAATAATCAGAAATGTACACAAAGATTTATATACCTGGTCATTCTCTATTGCCACAATTATCAGAGAGAAGACTTGAAAATAACCTAAGGGTTTAATAAAATGAAATTCTTAAGAAATTTACAATGATATGATGAATATCAGGAAGTATTAAAAGTAACATCAAATATACATGTAAATAGAAAATATTAAAAATATACATGTTTACATGTATATTTTCCATACAATATGCTTCCAGTAATGTAATAAAAGGATAAATACACATAAACAAAAATGATCTGCTTCATATATGTGTATGAAACATTAACAGGTAATTTCTCCTGATGATAAGATTGTGGATGAGCTGTTATCTTTATTGTTTATTTATGTTTTCCAAATTTTGATATGATATAATATTTTATGGTTAAAAAAACTAAAATGATGAGTATTTTTTTTAAGTTTTCTCATATTTCTCAGTAACCTATCTCTCCATGTTAAGACAATTTTGATCTCCAAAGCCTCAAAGGTAAAAGAAGGTGACTAAAATTAAGTTTATCTCTTTAAAACAATAATTCTTCATTAAATCAGTTGATACTGATAAAGGTACAGAAAATAAAAACTTAATAGCAGCACAGAAAAAAACACACATGCTGCAGATTATGATCATGCCATGTCCCCAGCAGGCGGGTGTTGGAATTATAGTACTGAAGCATCTGGTGAGACCTCATAAAGCTGTGTTCGAGTGACAAATAGCAAGAGTAATCAGTTCATATTTAGCAATGAACTCAAATAAAAGTTAATTAAGACAATAAGGACTCTTTACAGGCATTTAAATGTCAAACCAATTACTAGATAATGGGAACACTAACATAAGCAAGAATCAGGAAAGAAGCCTTCCTATTGGACCCACACCCTCTGGGAAGGGTATATAAGAGCCTCAAAGTGAGAGGAGACATTTGAACCTCAGAAACCTCACCTTCCTAAGAGACCCAAGGCACACCTGACCCCCAACGCCATGTCCTGCTGTATTGCCCGCTGCTGCAGCATCCCCACCGGCCCTGCCACCACCATCTGCTCCTCAGACAAGTCCTGCCGCTGTGGAGTCTGCCTGCCCAGCACCTGCCCCCACACCATCTGGCAACTGGAGCCAACCTGCTGTGACAACTGCCCCCCACCCTGCCACATCCCTCAGCCCTGTGTGCCCACCTGCTTCCTTCTCAACTCCTCCTATCCCACCCCAGACCTGGAGACCATCAACCTCACCACCTACACTCAGCCCAGCTGTGACCCCTGCGTCCCAAGATGCTGCTGACCGGTGTCTGCTTTACTCAGTGCCTGTCATTCAGAGAGTCAACCTAGAAGCTCTAGCATTCACCTGTCTCAGCACCTGCAACTAGCTCACTCTGCTTTAAAAACTGGAACGGGGCTGGCACGATCACTGATGACACTGCCACCCCATCACCACCACCAAAAAAAAAAAAGTCAAGGGACTTTCAATAAACATGTAGCTACGATCCGGAGCCAAGGGCAGTGTGAATAGGTGGAAGCCTATAGCTTCCCAAAGTTGTGTGATTCCTCCATATTGAAGTGTACCTTTCTTTGGGTGTTTGGGAATTCTGTTTCCAGTCTTGGGTGGTGTCTTTCTGTAAATTGAAGGACTCCCTCATGATCATGCTAATAAATTTTTTGTCTCTCGCATAGCACAAATGTCTACAGTTACTTTTGTTTGTTTCTGTGAACTTATTAAATGTGTTCCCCAACTCCCAGTGTTGGCATTTGAAGAAAAACTGGGAACATCAGTAAAACTCAAAATGGTGGTAGTACGGACATACTTCATGCTTTTGTTGTCCTTTCTATTTTAAGAAAACTAAAGATGCATCTAAGATGGTCTGGTTGATGAGCATACTTTAGAGTATACTTTTCTTGACTTGTCCTCTCTCCCCCCAAAAAATGTTTTACAATAGGTTGGGAAAGACTAAACATGACCTGGTGACCAATTATGACAAACCAAATCAACTAATCCAGGTGACTTGATGTAATTATGAGAAAATATTCACAATATGGCCACGTTATTCATTCAACTCACATTTATCAAATATCTCTCATGTATCCTGTGCTTAATTGTCCCTGCCAAAAATGAGCTCACTATCGAGCAGGTTTGCAGGATACACCATGACCATTTATTCCTTCACACAGTTTACAATTATTTATTAACTGTCTGTTGCTGTATTATAATGAAAAGTTTGGTGTTCTGTCTAGCAGTTGCATTAGTAAAGTGCTGTGGGACCACATAGTTGAGAACAATCAAGACTGCTGCCATGGAGAGAAAGGGGAAGGACACAGTCAAGGGCAAATTGATGTGAAGCTGTGTTCAAAAAATTTTGGAGAAGAGGGTATCAAAGAGAGACTAGATAATGGGGTTATGTCACCACCTAAGCCTGGAGCAGAGAAAGAAGAAAGAATTCAAAAGGGAACACTGAGCTCTCTGCTCCAGATAAGTCAAGTTTGATAAGTACATCTAATCTAGATGGAGTTTGGACAGCTGTTGTGAGGAGGAAGATGTCTGTTGGTAGGTGCAGAAGTCTGTGTAAAAGGTCTTGTGCAGAGGACTGAGTTGCATGTGTGCAGGATGAAATTCCATGTGCATAGCAGAGAGCTGCTGCTATGGATTAGAAACTGAATGGAGATACCAGAGGTCATTTTCTATTAATAAACATTGAATTTCCAGCCTAACTAGAATGGGAAAAGCTCTCCAAGTACCTCAAGCATCAACTGATGTTCCAGAAGGAACACACCAAAAGAATAGGATGACTATCTTGAATAAGGAACACACCAAATCACACCCACCTAAGTCTAATTAACACCAAACCTGAGAGGATCTCGGTGTCTGTTTGTTTGTTGTGTACCAGAGATTGAACCCAGGGACACTTAATCATGAGCCATATCCCCATCCCTATTTATATTTTATTTTGAGACAGGGTCTTGCTAAGCTGCTAAGGCTGGCCTCCAACTTGGGATCCCCCTGCCTTAGCATCCAGAGCCACTGGGATTAGAGATGTAGCTCTTGTGCTTGGTCTCAGTGTAGTTTTGATTTGCATTTCCCTGATTGCTAGAGATATTGAACTTTCTTTTCCATATAATTGTTGGCCATTGTACTTCTCCTTTTGAGAAGTGTCTGTAGAGGTCATTTGCCCATTAATTGGTTGGGTTATTTTTGTTGTTGTTGTTGTTTGCTTGTTTTTGTTTTTGGTGTTGTGATTTTAGAATTCTTTATGTATTCTGGAGATTAATTCTTTCTTGGAAAAGTCACTGGCTAACATTTTCTCCCATTCTGTAGGTTTTCTCTTCATCCTAACGTTTCCTTTGTTGTGCAGAAGCTTTTTAATTTGATCCTGTCCCATTGATTCTGTCCTGAGCTATAGGAGCGTAATGCCAGATTTGAGGGACCCCAATAGACCTCCAGGAGCCGAATCGATGCAATCACACAAGAGTCTTTATTGCAAGCTCGAGCCTGGACTCACAACCGTTTCCGACACAGCAGTCCCAGGGAATGAGTCCCGGTCCTTTGTTCAGTGAGATTTTATAGGTTTTGGGGGGATACTCTATGCGTCACAACATCACACAGCAAATCATTCCATACCGTGGGAAAATCAAACAACAACTCTTAACATTGATTAGCACATTCACTGGCGGGAACAAGTTGGGTAGGGATGATTGATTAGTACAAGAGGGGGGATTCCTTTGAACTGATTGGTTTAGGCCACGAGGGGTGTTGGTGCTAAACTACATGGTTTCCCAACATCTTATCAACCACCATAAACTACTGTGGGGGTCATCTGGCATCCCAGGTATTTTCCCTGTCTCGTGCTGATTGGTGGTTGCTAGGGGGTTGCTATGGGTCCTCACCTAGCCTGACTGAGTCAGGGACACCTGGCCCCACAGATCTCTCCTGTTATTTGTAGATAAACAACTCAGCAGGGTGGGTATGTACCTAGGAGTGCTCTGTGGGTTTTTCCAAGGACAAGGGTCACACCCCCTTCCTTAGGACAGGCTTTGCTCTGAGGTAGAAGCTGGTTTCTCAAAAATGGAGTCACATCAGTTTCTCAGGAGTCCTGTTGAGGAAGCCCTGGCCTGCCCCCACCCGTTGGAATGTTTTCCTCTGTTTCATTCTAGCAGTTGCAAAGTTCTTGATCTTATTCTTAGGTCTTTGATCCATTTTGAGTTGACTTTTTTTTTTTCAGGGTAAAAGATGAGGACCTAGTTTTATTCTTCTCTCTATGGCTATCAGTCTACCCTGCACCATTTGTTAAAAAGACTGACCAAAGTACATTTTTGGTACCTTTTGTGGACAGTGTTTTTTTGTCCTACACCAATTTTCCTTGTCCTCTACTGTCGGTTTCTGTGGCAAAAAAAAAAAAAAAAAAAAAAAAAAAAAAAAAAAAAAAAAAA